>NC_057811.1:147324816-147386818 GCF_018294505.1 Triticum aestivum
GAGGGCGGCAAAGGAAACAGCAGAAGGATGAAAAGCAAAGTATAAGGAAAAGCCAAATACATGCATAAGTTATATATACATATAAAAGCCCCCAATAGGCCGGCAATCGACATGGTTCGAATACACCCCCAGTGGGTGGAATTGTGCAGACTTAACAGAATATTGTTCCAAAAGTGACAAGACAGGAAAACAAAAGATGACAGACTAGACTAGGGCGCGGTGCGGGAGCCAGGCTGGTCGGTGGAGACGGCGTCGCCGGCTGCAGGAGTGGCCGCCTAGCGGGTCTCGGCTTGGTCACCACCAGTGGCAGGCGACGCACTCGCGCGTGACGTGGTGCTGGAGGCGCGGTCAGGCTGAGGCTGGTCGGCTGCTCCACCAGCCGGCTCGGTGTCTTCACCCTCCTCCTCCTCCTCTTCGCCCTCGTCGCTGGAGTCGATCTCCTCCGCCGAGTCTTCACCGTCTGCCGGGTTCAGCCCGAACCACTCCTCCGGCTGGGCGAAACCGTTCTCATCTACCTCAGGGGCGAAGACGCTGGTGTCGGTGTAGTCGGCGATCGCCGAAGCCTGCCGGATGATAGCCGGCCGCGCCGGCTCCAGCTCCGTGTCGGCCTGCTGCCGCCAGGTAGCCAGCTGATCCAGGCTCAGGCTGGGGTACCAGGCCTTGACGAACTCCAGCGCCCGCCTGGCGCCAGACCGAGCCGCCGAGGCCTTCCAGGCTTCGAAGCGGCCGACTGCCACCTCCAGCCAGTCGGCAGTTCGACTGGGGGTGCGAGGAACCACTTGGCCGGGCCAGAGGGCGGCCAATACTTGCGCCCCGGCGCGCTGCAGCCGGCGGAGCAGTCGGTGAGCCGGCTGGAGACGGGCCTGGATCACCAAGAGCTGCTCCTCCAGCGAACGGCCAGCGGTTGGCGAAATCTCGAAGTCAGCCTGCCTTCGTGCTTGGCAGCGGGCCTCGATGATCTGGTTGGCGGCAGTAGAGTAGCCAGGGAAGTACTCTGGGCAAGAAAGAAAGAGAAAGAAGAGAAAACACCAAGTCAGAAAACGAGCCAAAAGCGGCAGATGGCTAGAAAAGGACGAAGAAGTAGGCGGCTTACCGTCAACCAGATCCTCGATCTGACCATAGCCAGTGATCAGAGTTTGCCTTGCTTCAGCCCAGCCAGCCGCCTCCGTCTCATACTCGGCCTGGAGGGCGGCTTCGCGGTCCTGCACCGCCTTCAGAGCCGCCTTGTGGCCCTCCTCCTGGTCGGCCAGCTTCTTGGCCAGGCGGTCGCGTTCCTGCACCAAGGCGGCGAGCTCGGCATCCTTGGCACGAAGGGCAGTCTGAGACTCTCCCAGCTGTGCCCTCAGACCGGCGTTGGCCGCTGCAGAGACGGCAGAAAAAGAAAGAACAGTAAGAGGAAGTCGTCAAGGAAGATCCGACCCGACTGCTCAACAGTCGGCCCGAATCTCGGGGACTACACCCAGTGGGTGCGCTGACGCGCCCCCACGTGAGATAAAGAACAAAGCACGTACCCCGGCTCTCAGTAAGGTCGGAGGTCTTCTAGGTCAGCTCCCGAGCCTGGGAGTTGAAGGCGGCTGCACGAAGATTGTGGTAGTCCTACAAGATAGACAGAAGATCGAAGTAAGAACAAGAATAGCAAAGCCAAATCCACTAAGAAGTTCCAAGCCGCCTGCTCAGCAGCCGACTCGGAACTCGGGGACTACACCCAGTGGGTGCGCTGACGCGCCCCCACGGAAGAAATCAAGATCAAGAAGAAGCAAGATAAGAAGACTAACCCGGATGGCCGCCCGCGTTGCAAGGAACTCGTCGGTATACTGCCTCAGCGCCGTAGCCTGGGCCTGGAGCCGGGTCCGGACGTCCTGCGCGGCCACGTTCATCACGGCCGTCCCTCCGCCCGGCGTCCACCCCGAGGTAGTGCTGTCCACCTCCACATCCTGGGCCGACGAGCTGGAGCCCGCGGCCGGCTGCGGCTCCGACGCGGCTTTCTGTGGCTCTGACGCAGCCTTCCCCACGCGCCGGCTCGGCGGCATCCGGACCGCCAGCTCAGTCCTCGCGGCCGGCTCGCCCCCCGCCGACTGTGCAGGCGGCAGATCAGGCCGGCCGCCTTGAGCCGCCCCAGTCGGCGGGGTCGGCACCGGCGCCCTCTCCAGGATGACGACGTCGTCGTCCCTCTCCAGCCCTGGCTAGTCACCGCCGGCTCCTTCTGGCGAGGCTCCGGGGCCCCAGGCGCTGCGACGTGTAGTGGGGTGACCAACAAGGCCCCCTCCGCCGTCGCCGCAGCTGCAGCCTCCGCTTGGGCCTTGGCTGCGGCGTCGGCGCGCGCCTTCGCCACCTCCTACTCCTGCGCCGCCTGGGCGGCGGCCGCCTTCCGTGCCTCCGCCTCCCGCTCCTCCCGCGCCTCCCACATGTTCCGTTCTGTCGCCTCCTGAAGGTCGGCACGGGGGTCCACGCGGCGAGTGGTGCTCCCAGACCCCCTCGGCGACTCGACGACGGAGGCGGCAGCCGCCTGGTCAAGCGACAATGGAGTACACAAAAGAGTTCGAACTTACGCCGACACTGTCTGTGGCTGCTTCACCGTCTTGCGGAAGCGAGCCGCCTTCGCGGCGGCCTCCTCCCGCCTGGTCGCTGCCGCCCCGCCCCTGGGCTTCTTCGTCCGACTCTCGATCAAACCCTGGGCGGCGCGACGCTTTTACCCGCCACCCCGAGCAGGCGGTGCAGCGGAGGAACCCGCGCCGCATCCACATGCTGGCCGGCGGCGCGGGACGACTTCGGCCTCATCGTCGTCCGGCCAGTCGTCGAAGGTGACTCCATGCCCGGAGCCGCCTGCTTCGCCGCCGGCTTGGCCACCACTCGGCTCGGTGTTGTCGTCCATAGCGGCCGCCCCCAAGTCGGGGTCCTCCAGGTCGTGCTGCGTCCGGTCGGGGACGAATCGGCGCTCCGCATCCGACCTGCTGGCAGGCCGAAGAAGAGGACTCTGTCGAAGACAAGCCGTCTAGTCAGAGTCGGCCAAAGGAACTCGGGGACAAAGCTAAGAGAAAAAGAAGGGACAAGGAGAACATACCGTGGGCGGCGGATTGGCTCGGCTATATGGCTCCTTGCCGAACTGCCACTCTTCGGACAGTTTGCAGTTCGCGAGGTAGTTCACCATATAGGCAACCTCCTCGTGCGGCATGTCCTTGGTGCACATCCGGCTCGGATCGAGCTGGCCGCTCATCTGACAGATCAGATGAGGGCGGCTCTGGAGCGGAAGTACCCAGCGCGTGACGAAGGCGGCCAGCAGGTCGGGCCCTGTCAAGCCCTCCGACTGGGTCATCGCTCGCACTCGGGCGACGGCTGCGGATCCAGCCGGCATCAGAGTCACGGCCCGGTAGGACCACTGGGGCCGCCTGCCTGCCGGTGGGCCGGCTACGTAAGCCAGCAGGTTGACGTAGTCGCCCTGCGGGGCGATGCTCCTGACGTAGAAATACGACTTTTGCCATAGCTTCACCGACCGGATCAGCGTGATGATGGGGAAGGGGTTGTCGGCAGCCACCCTCCGCACCGCGATGAAGGCGCCAGTCTGAGCCGGCACGCCCTGCGAGCGCGTGCCCAGCTTGGACTGGAAGAACTCCCCCCAGAGCTCGAGGGTGGGGAGGACGCCGAGGTAGCCTTCGCACAGGGTGACGAAGGCAGACAGCAGCACCACCGCGTTCGGGGTGAGGTGGTGCGGCTGGAGCTGGTAGAACTCGAGCCAAGAGCGGAAGAAGGCGCTCACGGGCAGGCCGATTCCGCGCAAGAAATGCGAGCGGAAGACCACCCGCTCGCCCTCCCGCGGCTCCGGCGTAAGCTCCTTCGCCGGCCCGAGACGGACCTCCACCTTGTCCGCGCTGGGCAGCCGCCGCGTCTTGCGGAGGAATTCGACGTGATCCTCGTGGACGTTGGAGCCGTCCCAATCCCTGCCATATTGCTCCGTGGCGGGAGGCATGGTGAAAACGAGCGCGGCGGCGGAGGAACGAGTAGTGGAAGAGCACGGCGGCGAGGCGCTGTTGCAAGAAACGACAAGAGGAAGAAGATGGCGGAAGGGGGAGGAGCATGCGAGAGCCTGCCGCTCTCCCTCTCCCCCTACTTATAGCTTCGCGAGGTGAAGCCGGGGAGGCCGGACGTGGGGTGAGACGTGGGATTAACTGCACCCACTCCCCCCACGCCTCGCGGTTATCACGCCCTAAAGGCGTGCCGAAACTGCCGCAAGGAGACGTGCGGGCGGTTTCGGGCTGCAGAGAATCCGTGCCTGGGCCCCGGCGTGGACATGGCGGGCCCCGCCCTGTGGCGACGTCCCGTCGCGCGTGTGGGCTGGCAGGCTTTTCGGCCGAGAGAGGCCACGTGGTTCGCAGACGGCAAGTGGCCAGCCCGCGGCCCGGTGCACGCACTGGCGAGCTCCCGCCCTCCGACTCTGGAATTTTTGACCAAGGCGGCGCGTCTAACCAAAGCCGGCTCCCAGCTGCCAACTTGTCAATATAGGAAGCCGATCGAGCTTCTCAACTCCTACCCAACCTCGAAGCCCAATCAGCTTCGGGGACTACCGTCGGAGTAAATGGCCACGGGTAGCCTGACCGACTGCCCCTGGCTCTTCCAAAAATTATCAGGCCTTTGGGCCTTCAAGCACTCCAAACATTGGATCACCTTCCCTGGCCGGCTACCTCTGAAGCCGACTCACGGAAGGCGACCCAGCCTCAGCAACCTCCCCCCAGGATAACCACGGGGTGGCCGACTCCAAGAAGCCGGCCGTAAAGGATGCCGACTTCCCAGAAGCCGGCCTCGAAGAGCGCCGACTCCAAGAAGCCGGCCAAGACCGCAACCACCAAAGCTACGCCACATAACGGTGACAAGACGGGGTGTGGCCACAGTGCGGCCCACTACCCCCGAAGCCCGAGGCAGGCATGGCCACAGGACGCCGGACGGGACGGCCATCTCCCGTCCGGCTCGGCACTGTAGCCATGCTAGCCTCGACGTCACCCACGACAGACGCCAGTACGGCCCACGGGCGGCGGGCCCCTTTAGCCAGAGAGAGGCGCGAAGGCGGCCCGGCCTCCCCCAGTCGGCCAAGGGCGTAGCCGGCCCCCTGAAGCCAGCTACCCCCTCCCTCGAAGCATGTGCCGCATTAAGGAGACAAGACGAGGCAAGGCTACAGTGAGAGCCCTCGAGGCGGCCCACTGTAACCACGCTTACCTCAACGAAGCCTTCGTCATCAGGGGCGAGGCTACAGTAAGCAGCCGCCGACAAGACCCTAGGCGGTGGGGCCGGCCTGTCGACCAAGAGGCCGGCAGCCGGCGGGACCCACTAGTCGGCGGGCCCCAACAGCCGGCGGAGAAGCCGGCGAGCGTAGACACTGACGGCTGGGACCAGTGCCCAGCCGGATTACAATTGTACCCCCGGGGGGTAGGCCTATATAAACCCCCCGGGGCACCCATGCAAAGGGTTGGCTTCTTAGCATTAGACACACACCATAGAGAGAGGGAAGCGAGAGCTAGCCTTGTTCTTCTTCTCCCTTGAACCCAACAGCTCTAGGAGCAATTGTAGCTACTCTTCCCGATCTAGTGATCATGCGGAGACCCCGTAGAGCAGGACTAGGGGTGTTATCTCCTCGGAGAGCCCCGAACCTGGGTAATATCCGCCGGCGTGCATGTCTTCGCCTCATCCCGTTTCCAGGCACCAGCGACGTCTTACTGGCACCCACAATGATAAGCCACCCGTTGGCATATGTCGCACCTACCACTCGACAGGTATCTACATCAAGAACACCGCCACTCATCATCGCCACGAGGTCATCTTCGACATCGACCACTTTGCCATTTTGACACCCTAGCCGTAAGCAAGAACGGTAACTTCTATATCATCTTGGTATCGTGGTATCCCATATTTGTACATTCTTGCCATTATATTGTTAACCCCTTAGCCCATTTTGCGTCACTTGCCTATCGAGACTAGCCATTTGAGTATCGCCGACAACGTTACTTGTGCACATTAGTGATCCGTACCTTCCATTGCATACATACCATATCATATTGGTATCATCATATCATCCCTTGTGCCACAAGATTGTTCCCGCATATACACAATTGCTATCTTGGTTTGTGCATTTCGCATAGTGGCCATATAAAAAAAAAAGCTTTTAAGCAAAAAGAGAGCAAAGAAGCTCGTGATCAAGAGCCATAGCATCATACCACATTGCACATAAGATTGTCATATCCGATCATCTTGAGAGAAACACCGGAAACCATACATAATAGCATACTTGGGATAGAAAGTTTATCCAATTTGCATCTTATAGGTTGTGCACAAGTGTCATATCCGTCTATTGAGCAATAGTGCTAGCGTCTCTCTTGAGTTGTGCAACACGAGCGTTTTCTGTGGATTCCGCATTTTGTGCTAATTCCTTGGTTGCACGACCCCATTTAGCTATCCGTGTGTGTGTTTCCGTGTGCCACATATTGCTATTGGTCTACTTGTTTCACTTGCGAATTTGTGAATCTTTTTCAACATTATTGACTCTTGCTAACATTTTGCATCCAATTTTTGTGCCACTATCCTCACCGAGCAACTCCATAAGCTTTAGTTTGTAGGTGTGAGTGAACAAGTCCGGTACCAAATCCACTATTCTTTCATCTCACATTGAGTGAAAAGAGATACATCCTCAACTTTGGGAAAAGTTAACTTGGTATTATTTATCTCATTTCCTACTCACCTCTACTCGAGTCTTGTGATGAATAGGCAAAGCATTTCACCTTCGGTCTACAACAACAACGACGAGTTCGATGCCAAGAACAACAACTTCGATGCCAAGATGCAAGCTCAAATGGAGGAGATCAAAGCCCTCATCAAGTCCTACAAGCGGTCTTCCTCATCTTCGAGAAGACGCTCAAGAACACATGCTTCCGAGCTACCATCTCTGGCAAGATCACATCAGCATCGACACCATCACCAACAAGAACGTGAAGGTCAAGAGCTCAACATCAACAACCGCTCGACGACTTCACCATCTCCCTTGGCATCTTCGCCAAGCGACTTCAAGGCATCTTCGCCTTTGGTCATACGGCATCTTCGCCAACAAGCACCTCAAGACTACGCTCAAGAGAAGCTCCCCAAGCACAAGTCCGCGACTTCCACGAGCTACTACGACCTCGACACCGACCACAAGATTCCTTTCTATGGAACTCAAGAACCCAAGGAGTATCTCGAGTGGGAGCGCCTAATGGACGACTACCTCAGGCTACATCAAGTTCCTCCCGAAGTTCAAGTGAAGTGCGCCACAAGGAACTTCCATGACTACGCGTACACATGGTGGCTTCACACACTTTCGGAGCGCTACGACATGAGTTGGCCCAAGACGAAGAGAGCTTTGCGGCGAGAGTTTGTGCCTCCAACCTACATGGAACAACTTCTTCGCCAATTGGAGAACACCATCAAAGGATCCAAGTCCATCGACGAGTACTTCAAGGAGATGAAGATTGCCTTGCGACGAGCCAGCATGGACGACCCCATGTCAATGAAGTTCCACTTCATGATGGAATTGAACAACGACATCTCCAAAAACTATCTTCCTCGAGAACTAAAAGTCCCTCGACGACAACTACATTGGTGCTCTCAAGGCGGAACAAGAACTCATGAAGGCCAAGGCTTCTCCACCCCAAGCAAACTTCTCGAAGACCAAGTTCAAAGACGACGAGCATGAGGCTAGTACCACCAAGATGTCCAAGCCCGACGAGCTCCAAGACGATGCTCCCAACTTCGACTTCACCGCCATCCCTCTTTGTGGCATTGATGACGCCGAGTCTACTTTGACTCTTTTTCAAGACGGTGTGGCAACGAGTACGACTACGGAGACCCTCAAGAACCAACCTTTGGAGGCGAGCGACAAGGTGGCGAGCAAGGATGATGCTTCCATCTTAGGAGGCGAGAGTGATGATGTGCCATCTTCGGCCTTCATCAACGGCGACGATGATGAGATGATCGAGCATGGGATTTTCCCTTCGGTCATGGAGGAGAGTGATGATGCGCCATCTTCGGCCTTCATCCATGGTGACGGCGATGAGATGGTTGAGTATTTCACTTCGACCACGGCGACGTATGATGACTTGAGTGACTTGTGCCACCATATTGAGAGTGAGAGCGAGTTCACCACTAGACCCATCTATGATGAGTTGCCCCAATTCCCATGTGAGGAGAGCCACAACCCCCACCACTTGAGTGAGATGAGTGACTCCACCATATGTGAGATTGAGTGCACCTACCTTGAGGGAGTGAGTGAACCACCACATAGAGAGAGTGTGATAGTTGATAGGTCTCGTGAGGCCATTTGCACTTCTAACAACTTGACCTCTACCTCTATTGTGTCTTCTCATTTGGTGCTAGGTCCCATATATGATGACGCGCCGACTCGCGACGACTTCGTCCTTCCTTTGGAAAAGACGATGGCCATGGTGGAACATGATGCACCCCCCACATGGTTCCATCAAGTTGATGATGATGACCACCATTTGGTCTTTCCCACCTCACCTACACCACTTGAGTGGAATGAACAAGGTAACATAGGTGAAGGTGATGCTCTAGTCCCACTAGTGGACATTCTTGACATTGATCTTGCATGATGTTGATCAACCTATTACCATGCTTCATTCTAGTATGATTTCCCCATGCGATGATTTACCCATTTATGATGAGTTTGATGATTGTCATGTGGAGTCTATTAGTTGTGATGCAATGTTACATAGGATTTCTTGTGACAATTCTCTAGGTCACATCATGTTTGACATTCCGCTTGACTTGTCATATGCTATGCATGAGATCAATCATATGTCATATTTGCAATCTCTTCATAGTGACTATGCATATGCCATTAAAATAAACCCAATTTGCACATATGGCATAGATGACAAGCCCTTGGTTATTGGCATTTGTTTTTCTTGTGATGACATTGATATGCTTCCTTTGCATCATTTATCTCATATGCCATGCCATGACCACCTAGCTTCGGATATGCATTGTTTTGGATGTTGTCCATTTTATCCATATGATGTTTCCAATATTGCTCATGAGGAGACCCCCATAGTTTCCTCACACATTTTAGGAGATTTTGATCAATCCCATTCATTGCATCATCCCAATACTTGTGTGCACAATATGCTCCCCATGAATAAACATGCTATTGATGTGCCATATACTTCTATGCTAAATTTGCATCCCCATCGTGTCATACACAATAACTATTCTTTCATGATGGATGACATGTTCTTATACCATGCATCAAATTTGTTTGAGCGATGCTTATCTTGTGCTAACACTCACGTGCACATGCACATCATGATGGATGATGTGTACATTTACCACACGCACAATTTCTTTGGTTTGTGTCTCTTTTGTGTAGGTACCCATGAACATTTGTCAACCTCACAATCCCATGAGTTGACAAAACGAGCTCTAGAGAGCAATGATGACTTGGGATCCCATGGATTGCCTTTCCCACCGCTCACTTCGCGCAAACATTTCGTGCATTTCTTTTAAATGGCCCTCATATGGTTATGGGTTGTTGTCCATTATATATCCTTTGCCCATCTTTCCATGTTCACTTTGTGTGATATGCCCATTCCTATGCCTTTGCCATGCATTTGTGACCCATGCTTTGCATTACACATGATGATTGATTCTAGTACTTGTATGTGTATTTGCAAGCGTGTTGGAGATATTGTTTGTTATTGCCATGATTGCTTTGTGCCCCATGCCTATGATGATACTATGATATTGATTTGTGTTCGTGCTTGCGATATGTCATGTACATTGCCTATGCCTATTCTTTGCTCACATGACATGATTGCCATGATTTCCTCGCTCCACTAGTTTGCATGACTTGATTACTATTGCTTGCCTTGCTGCATCACCAATGATTTATACTTGCTCACTTCATGCGGTTGATGACAACTATCTACATGCTTTGCACATGATTCTTATTGCTTCTTGTCATACATCTCCATATGTTGCCTCTCTCATGATAGATGATTTGACATGTATTGAGTGCAACAATGTTTCTAATCTTGCTAATGAGCTTGCCCCCATAGCATTCTCACATATATTTGGAGATTTTGACATATTCCTCGTGAAGCATGCTTGTCTTACCTCTTTGCACCATATACCTAGTGCCATGGATATTGCCATTGTTGCATCATAGTATTCATGCACTTGTGCTTCTAATGGTTATGTGCAAAAGAAGAGAACCATCATGATGGATGATGTGTTTATCTACCATGCGCATACGTTCTTTGTTTTGTTGTGTGCATGTGTAGGATACTTGGACTTTGTGTCGACTTCCGCTTCACGTGAGTTGACCATTCGAGCTCTTGAGAGCGAACCACCTTCTACCACGACGATTCTACATCGCACTTGCTTGTGATTCGGCATTGTGAAGGACGCACAAGGACACACTTTCACGGTGATATCCTTCTCTTTTGAGAACCCCCAAACCATGATCATGAATATTATGGATCATACTACTTGTGTTGCTTTCCCCATGAGACTTATTGTTCATCTTGGATCACTTGATTGCACACTTGTTAGAGATCTTGCTTCGACTTGTCATTTTAACCATTCCATGCATCATGATATATATGCCTTGTGTGTTGCATCCAATTCTTGGATTATTTGCTCCTCTCATATGTTTGGTTGCAACAATGTCATCACTTCACATATGCCATGTCCCATTGCTTGTCACATGATTGACTTGATTGCCTCACACATGATGAACAATTGCTCTTTCTATTGTGTTGAGTGCCACACTATGTTCACTACACCCTATGCACATTATGCTTGGATTGTCTTGCACTTGACCTATGTGTTTAGACATCTCATTTTCTTGGGTGTTGTGAATGATTCATATGCCTACCAAAGACCTTTCATTGAGCAATTTGTGAATGCTTGCTATGACCTTGAGGTAGATGCTTCTCTTGTCAAACATATTTGCCTCTCTACCTCCCATTTGCATACTTGTTTCCATGTTGTCCTTGATTGTGCTCAATTCATATACTTACATGCCATGTCACAATCCTTTGTCAAACCATATGCTACGCTTGATGACAACACTTGTTTGGTGCATCACCTCTTGAATGCTTGGTTTTGCACTAACGCTAACCGCATTTGTTTTCCAAGTGCTTGTTCTCCTTGCTCCTTTCGAAGGAATCACGAGATGGTGCGACATTGGAGAGTGCCCACTTCAAGCTTCAAGATGATGAGAACTTGGTGATCGACCACTCCTACATGGCGACGCCATCTCTTTCCCATGGTGATTTGGTTTTCGATCCGAGGTCGGATCTTTCCCAAGGGGGAGGGGATGATGCGGAGCATCCTCTGGACATCACCATGTCAAGAGTCCATTCGGCAAGTGACACGTGCGACATCTACTTCTCATACATAAAGGTGAATCTTCTCCTTTACACGTGTTCACTTGACCCCTTCGAGGATGGTATACTACTTGACACTTCTCCCGTGGGAATGCATAGGTATTGTCGGAGCTTCACGCATGTCGAGGAGGAGTGCAAGCGCTAAGGAACGACTACACCGTCCGCGAGGGAAGCATGGAAGAGAAGGAGGAAGAAGACCCAGGACGAGCGGTACTACCGCCCAAACCAAGCGGTACTAACGCTAGAGGCCCCCAAGCGGCACTACCGCCGAACTTCCGCTCTACTGCCACTCAACCCGACAAACTCCTGTGCTCGAGCGACCCGGGTCCGGTACTACCGCCCAGTCCAAGCGGCACTACCGCTTACAAGCGGTACTACCGCCCTCCCAAGCGGTACTACCGCTCTACCTGTGCGCAGCCACGGGCCTTTGGCCTTGTATCCCTCTCCCACTTACCCCTTTGTGGCTAAGACTATAAATAGACCACCTCCACCTCCTTTCTAGGGTTAGCAAAGTAGTAGCTCATTAGAGATAGAGCTTTGCTCATCCATATCGGATCTACTCCATGAGAGAGACCGCGGCCCCTCTACGGAGAAGATCCACCTTGGATTCAAGACCCCTCACGGGAAGATCCCCTCGTGGATTCAAGACCTCCTCATGGAGATGAACCTTACCTTGTATCTTTCCCTTTGTTGTTCATGTACCTTGTGGATCTTGTGTGTTTGATTGTCTAGTGGATGTGTGATTGGACTTGTTCTTGAGTGTTTCCCCTTATGATTTCTCTCCGTTCTTCCCCGTGTTCTTCACGGGATCCGCTCCTTTCGTGAAAGATCGGCTGTATAGGGTTCCACCCTACATCAGGTCATGCATTGGAGTTGGCCTTACAAGTGGGACCGCGGTTGAGGAAACCGACTATCGGCAAACCCCCGCCTCGGCCGCCGCGCGATGGCTGTGTTGGAGAAATGACGAGGTTGAAGAGATTGTTGTAGCACAGGCTCCAAGAAATATGGTGTCAGATGGAAGTCATGCTGGTGGCGTATGCCGTACTCCTCGACGTGAATGCTTGTTCTGGCCCATGCCACCCTACTACTCCTACTACTTATAGTAGTAGTATCGAGGATTCGAGGTGCTTGTTACGTACAGCGAACACATTAACATATGGCCCACCTGACACTGTGGCCAAATTTCCTGGAGTCTGTGCTAGGTTAAAAAGTGTTCTTTGTGAGGATGGGTGGCTGGTCTCAAGTTTAAAACTTGTTGTATTACGTACGTAGACGTAGAGATAGTGGAGCATGTGAAGCTAGTACAAATAGTGTACTATTGTTGATTGGCCTCACCCGATAACCTGTTGCAATGCACGTACACTTACGTATTCGGAAAATATTGTTTTGCCTCGTCGCAGCACCCACTCAGAAAAGCGACTCGAAAGCCATTCATAAATTTAGTAAGTTTATCACAGGCATATCATTTTATTACATACAACAGGTCATATACCCACAACGACAACGAGGATACATTATAAATACTAAATTTTTCATCACACAACAAATAACAAGCAATGAAATGAACTTCAACTCAACCAATCCTCGGCGTTGGAAACGCTTGCTTTGGACCACAAGTGATTCTCTGGGAAGGGCCAGCTACTATCAATCTCGAGACCAACGCAGGACTGACCGTCTAGGCTGAAGCGGCCTACTATATCACGACCAGGGTAGGGAACCACCGCAATGTCCGACGTATAAATACAGTTGCTTCTCATAAATGGTAGTAACGTTGTGTCAACAGCAGTTGGATCGCCTTTCACCATCATTGGATAGTTTTGTCCAAGGAAGAGCGAATTTGCTCCAAGACTATGAATACTGTACCAGGGAGAAGGTGTTGGCGCTAGCACACTAGTATCCATCCCGAATACCATGCAACGGGTGTTGGAATAGGTCCGGAGAGTGCGACCATGGGAGACAACACCTGCTCCCTTAGTAGTAACATCAGTAGTGTGCTATATACAGACAAGAAGTGGTGATCCATTGGAATTAGTTGCTAGCTGCCAGTGAGCATATGGGCCCTGCTCGTCCTCATGCTCGTGATCATCACCATCGTCATCTCCCCCTTGGTTATAAACATTTTCAAGTATAGGTGGTGGAATGTTCACAGGACCTTGGAAACACAAGAAGAAGGTTAATTAGTAGAGAAGGGAAACTTGCTAACTCGCATGCATGTGGATGAAACAATTATAATTACGGTGGAAGACAAACGTACCGAAACTACGAGGATCCCATGCAAAAACAGTGCCACGAGTGGTGGCAGCAAACACAAGACCCTCGTATTCAATTGCATCACAGTACACATTCGTGAATAGAAACTGATTTTTGAGCAATATCCATCCAGTCAAACCACGAAGGACGGCAACAAACTTGTCTAAGATAGCAACAACTTGATAGTTCTTGTAATTCCAAGAGCGGTTGGGAACTCGAGAAATGGCTATCTTCCGTAGACGACAGTCACCATGATCATATTTGAACGTATGTAGATCATCTGTGTGCTCAACCTCAGGGCACTCGAAGATTTTTGGAAGTGGAATCCGCTGACGAGTGTACACATTCACAAGTTCCCATTCGCAATTGTTCCCAATATAAACAACCCAATCTCCATTTGGGCCTGCCCAAGCCTTGCCCTCAAGCGATGGCATCTTAACATCATATGTATCATTATCAAGCGGCATCAACTTGCACAAGGCGAGGCTTCCCTCGTCCCCGCGCCAGTCAGCAGGGTCATGGCGAAGAAGATAGGGGAGATCAAACCGCTCCTGGACCCTTGGGTTCCTTGTAATGATGTTATTAGTTGAGTCGAGAATGTTCTTGAACGAACCCGCCATGCTAGCCGAGGTGATGACGTCGCACCGATCAATGAGTTCCCCCACCACGTCATCTTTCAGATCGGGGCAAGAATAACAGGGTCGTTTTCGGCTTGTTCCCTCCATGGAGAAGACAATCGAACAATGGCAGAAGGAAGGGTGAAGGCAAATGGAGGAGGGAGGAAGAGCATGCGACGGCAGTTCCAAATCGAGAGGGAAAGGCGAAGAGTCGATGGACGGTTGCCAGTTTAGCATGGTGCACGAAGAGGTGCCCCGGCCTACATGTCCTTTCGGAAATTGTGAAAAAGGACTCGTCGTCGTCTCACTGACATGTTGGAACGGGACCACATGTCAACGAAACATGGTGTGTAATTTCTCGTGCAAAATCGACCTTTGTTTTTTTAACATACAATCTGAGTGGATAGCTCCTGTGGTCATCACACGTGAGCGGATATATAGGTGGGCTAGGTGGGCAGGCGGCAATAATCTAAGTGCTAAAAGAGTTGATCTCGAAAAAAGAGTTGATCCAATGCTTGGTTTCTTTTGGATTTTCCAACTATGACCGTTGGATAGAGTGAATCAATGGCTTACGTTCAAAGTTATTCTCATACTATAGAATGCTATAGGAACGTGGAGAGATTTGGTTGATTTTATATCACTGAATAATATAAAATATTATGAGTGCAGACGCTCCACCCCGAGGTTTGTAGCTCCTTCTCAGTCGTCGGGAATCTATGTTCTTCCACTCTTTCGTTTAAGACATGAGCTTTGTTCATCCTGCTGCCGGCACGCGGGACATCTATATGCCTCCATTTTACAAAATCATACTATATGCCTCCAGGACACGCGGGACATCTAGCATCAAGGTGGCGTGTCATGCAAGAAAATGGAGATATGCAGTGCGTAAGTGAGTCATGCACTTCGATGGCACCCAGTACTATGCAATATTTTTTCTCCTCGATGGCACGTGAATAGTGCACGTACTCAATGACAGAGAACGGGATGGTAGCCATGGACATGGTCGGCCCTTTTTGAAGAGAGTACTAATAAATACGTAACTTTGATGTGTCCCGTCAACTCGCAGAATGACGAGAAGCTTGCTTACTACGCCTTCTCCCTCGCCAACGCGTCCGCGGTGGCTCGCAGCACGAGGAGAAACTTTTGCTTACAAGCGGTGGACGTGCAGCGGTTCATTTTGTGTCAGATTGCCAGAAGTAGTACCATCATTGTTGTTCGACTTCCGGAAGAGGAGAAGAGCCAAGTGCAAGGTCACCTAATAACCTAGTACAGTACTACTATAGCCAAAGTTGGTCCACCTTTTAGAGCATGGTTAATTAATATAGGCGGCTCTTGCAGCAGCACATCATTTAGAGCAAGTAGTACTCTCTTCGTAGGATCAAAGGAAGTGAACAAAAGTTGGAGTGGATGCTAGATTGCTAATTAAAACATGATTACATAGGAAAAAAATCCTATAGCATTCTATCCTATGAATCAAACGACCAATGTAGGAAAATTATGAGGGGGGGTCTCTCCAACAGTGTTCCTCGGCTCGCACCTAGCATCACGGTGGTCGAACATGGAGTCATTCATCTGGTACACGTGGCATCTCCGATCTGGTACTCCAATATTAGGTTGGCTCTATGTGATGTGGCAACTTCATATACTAACTGGATGCTGGCTATACTACTACGGTACTCACACTCCAAGAAGTGAATCGAAAACCATTCATAAATTGAGTCTATGACACGCATTTGCAAATGTACCATTCATTACATACAACAAGTCATCAACACACAACAACAACGATGATACATGTTGGATTATAGATTATTTCCAACAAAACATTCTAGTAAATACTGAAGTTTTCATCACACAACAAATAACAAGCAATGAAATGAATTTCAACTCAACCAATCCTTGGCGTTGGAAACGCTTGCTTTGAACCATAGGTGCTCTGGGAAGGGCTAGCTATTGTCAATATCGAGAGGAACGCAGGTCTGATCATCCAGGCTGAAGCGGCATATATCAGGAGTGGGTAGGGAACCACCGCAATGTCCGAGGTATAGATACAGTTGCTTCTCATAAATGGTAGTAACGTTGTGTCAACAGCAGCTGGATCGCCTTTAACCATCATTGGATAGTTTGGTCCAAGGAAGAGCGAGTTTTCTCCAAGACAATCAATATTGTACCAGGGAGAAGGTGTTGGTGCTAGCACACCAGTATCCATCCCGAATACCCTGCAACGAGTGTTGGAATAGGTCCGGAGAGGGCGACAATGGGAGACAACACGTGCTCCCTCAGTAGTAACAATCTCAGTGCACTGTATACATACAAGAAGAGGTGATCCATCGGAATTAGTTGCCAGTCACCACTGAGTATATAAGTCATGCTCGTCCTCATGATCGTGATCATCACCATCATCTCCCCCTTGGTTATAATTTTTTTCAAGTATAGGTGTGGAATGTTCACAGGACCTTGGAAACACAAGAAGAAGGTTAATTACTAAAGGGAAACTTGCTAACCCGCATGCATGTGGATGAAACAATTATAATTACGGTGGAAGACAAACGTACCGAAACAATAAGGATCCCATGCAAAAACAATGCCACTAGTGGTGGAAGCAAACACAATATCCTCGTATTTAATTGCATCATAGTACTCATCATCCGTGTACAGAAACTGGTTTTTGAGCAATATCCATGGACGAACCGTGGAATCAGTAAGGACGGCAACAAGCTTGTCGAATATAGCAACAACTTCATAGTTCTCGTAATTCCAAGAGCGGTTGGGAACTCGACAAATTGCTATCTTCCGTAGATGACAGCCACCATGATCGTATTTGAACGTACGTAGATCATCTGTGTGCTCTACCTTAGGGCACTCTGAGATTTTTGGAAGTGGAATCCGTTGACGAGTGTACACATTCACAAGTTCCCACTCGCAATTGTACCCAATATAAACAACCCAATCTCCATTTGCGCCAGCCCAGGCCTTACCCTTAAGTGATGGCATCTTGAGATCACACGTATTATTATCAAGCGGCATCAACTTGCACAAGGCGAGGCCTCCGTCGTCCGCGCCCATGTGAATAGGCTTATAGCGAAGAAGATAAGGGAGATCAAACCGCTCCTGGACCCTTGGGTTCCTTGTAATGATGTTATTAGTTGAGTCGAGAATGTTCTTGAACAAACCTGCCATGCTAGCCAAGGTGATGACGTCGCACCGATCAATGAGTTCCCCCACCACGTCATCTTTCAGATCGGGGCAGGAATAACAGGGTCGTTTCCGGCTGGTTCCCTCCATGGAGAAGACGATTGAACAATGGAAGAAGGAAGGGTGAAGGCAAATGGAGGAGGGAGGAAGAGCGTGCGACAGCAGTTCCAAATCGAGAGGGAAAGGTGAAGAGTCGGTGGACGGTTGCCAGTTTGCCACGGTACACGAAGAGGCGCCCCGGCCTACACGTCCTTTCGGAAATTGTACAAAAGGACTCGCCGTCGTCTCATTGACATGTTGGAACGGGACCACATGTCAACGAAACATGGTGTGTAATTTCTTGTACAAAATGTGATCTGGCCGCGTTGGCCCGAAGTGCCGTATTATTTCTCGACTTTATTTTTTTAATGGCGTCCCATTCAGTTTTGAAGCACGACTAACTGGTACTGTTTGCAGAGAAAATATAAACTACTCTACCACTACTCCACCTCTAGTACTAGTAGTATAAAAAGATATATAGGCTGGAGATTCAGAGCTTTCTTGCTAAGGGCTGCCCACTTGCTTCTCACACTATCACCCTCTCTCCAGATCTAAAAAAGACGGCCTCTCTCTCCCTCCTCACCGGTGGTCACAGATCCGCCGGGGAAGAAAAGGACGTGCAGCGTTGACGCACTCGTCAGCGGCGAGCGAGGTCACGCACTGACGACAAGGCCGTCCTCTCAGACCTAGCGCCCGCGCGGGATGGCCTCCGTCCCCAAGCTCGCTGCCGTAGTGCGTGCGGAGGACGACGACCACGAGCGAAGCCACTTCCCGCCGACCCTCAGGTATGCTACCCCTTTCCGAACCATACCCTTGTTCTATTGCCCCATCTGCCACGTCGCTGCATGTGGATCTTTTTCCACTCCACCATCTTCCCAATTTGCTATCCTCTGCTCTGCTGGTCACGCAGACGAAAACCTTAATTTGCACTATTAAAGGAAACCCTACTTCATGCAGACTAATCCATGTCTGGGTTGAATAAGGAAAGGAAGGGAGACTGTACTGTCCAAGAGAGTAGGCATCGAACCCGCATCTAGGTTGAAAAGGGGAAATCAGTAGCTAAGGAACGAGTCTCGTGTCTCTTGGTTGAAGAAGGGTAGAAAGGCATGACAACGCAATAGAGAATGACCAGGTCGATCGGTTTGTTGTCCTCACATAGGAAAAAGGTGGCTAAACATAACAAAAATGGGACGTAATCCACATATGCTGCCTGGATATTTGTTGCTCTAGGCAACCATACCTCCCTCACCACTCTAAGCGTCCGTGGAGGTACATCATACTGGTGCGCCCACTATCCGAATGGGCCTCCCATGCTCTTATTGTCACTTTTTTGCTGTTAGTATAACGCCAGCAGTCAAGTCAAGCAATGCTACTGCTAAAGTGATGCCACATTTAACTAATGCCGCACTCAGTCTAATGCCACCGATAAATTTAAGCAAAGCCATTTAATGTCACTTGATTATTTCAGGGTTAGCCGTTGATTTTGGATGTATTAAATATTTTTCAGTTAAGGCATTCTACTGTTTTTGCACAGCCAGTATATCAACGATGAAACTTGTTACTACCTTCAGATTTTTGCGCTGTTAATGCTTATAGATTACATACCTCACTTTCATGAGATAAGTTAATTTTTTTGTACAATGTCACCAAGATGCCAAGGCGCTGATGTCATTTTATTTTGGTTAAACTACACAAAAAATTATGAAGACAAGAGGAAAGGTCAAGAGTGGGCACCTCCTCCTCCGGCTGTTCTCTTGATTCGTTCGATCAAGTTTTTATGTTTCATCGATTATCAAGATTGGGACAGCAATTTTAAGGTCCCCCCGAGTTCGAAATGATATTTACCTTGGAGGTACATGGTTTGCAATTTTTTTATACTATCATTAGTTAATAATGCTAGTTACCTTCAGACTTTTGTATTTGGTTTAAAGCTCATGCACAACTAGTATACCAATGCTGAAACGTGTTTCCTTTACAATTAGTACTGTTAATTCTTATAGAAATCTTCCAGTGCCAGAGTTTATTGAAACCTGTTTAGTAAAACCATTGTATTGTACCCTGTAATAAAATAACTACTCTACTATTGCACTAGCCACTGGATTAGTGTATATTTGTAGTATTCGAAATTTCGAATGGTGTTGCATTAGCGTATGGACATAAATAAAGTGTGGCAAGCTTTCCCAGATATGTGCTCAAGAAAACTACTACCTGTTTTTCTAAATACTAGACGTTTGGGTACTTTAAACTGAACCGCGAAAACATCTTATATTAAGGAACAGAGGGTGTAGAGTTCACTCAAATTATCCCGGTAAAGCTAGTCACGCCTTTGTTAAAATTAATGTTCATTATGTTATCGGAGGAGGTCTGTAAGTTTGTCTCTAATGCCTGTCGACTACATACCTGACATCATGATGTAATGTTAAGTCATTTCCTTTTGTACAGTGTCACTGAATTGTCAAGGCGGTGATGGCATTTTATTTTAGTTGAAATACACAAAATATGCTTAAAAGAAGAGGAAAGGTCAGGAATCGATCATTCTTTCAGAAAGAACTATATATGCCTTTCTGACATCAGCGTTGTTGCCTTATTTATTCCTTCAAATAGGTGGTTAGAAACAGTCTTTCTACCTTTTCCCATTAAGAAATTGGAATGCTTATATTTGTGAGTCTATGCTTCAACTAGTGACACTTTTATAGTAATCACACTTTCAATATATATGCAAACAGGGATGCTCGATTTTAGTGGAACTGCACAAAAAGTTCAACTGGTTCAACATTAGGAGCATGTTTTCTTCCAAACCTTTATATCCAATTGGTGGCACTATGAGTTGTTCATTAATAAGGTACATGGTTTGCTACTATCTTGCTACTCTTTTTGTACTGTCATTAGATAGTAATACTAGTGGTTTGCATGTGAATTTATTGGCAGGGTGGACCTACATTGGAGGTGCAGGACAGGATTCAATGATTGGATGCTCAATTTCGGTTGTATCGATTTCACCTCTTCCATCACTGCGAACATGGATGTCCTTGGTCTAATGAAGAATAGGCGCTATATTTCTGCTCTGAACAAGCAAATCAATTCAGTATGAAATTGTCCAGGGCAAAACATGATTGTATCAAATTGTCCAGTGCAAAACATGACAGATGCTAAGCGGAAGAGACATGTTTAAACCAAAAATACAAGGTGGGGTATATGTTTACTAGCTGCTTGATATTTGTGCAGACAGAGATGTCTGCCGTCGCTATTTGGCAAACACACAAAGTGACCGCAATTTTGGTTGAACTGCACAAGAGAATAGTATAGTCACTGCATGTAGTTCCATTTGAAAATAGACACAGAAAGATTGGATAGTCACTTCATGGACTGCAGAAAAGTAGTACTGTACTATTTATTGGCCAACACTAGGTGCTTCATTGCTTTGGTCTGATTATACAATGGGCATCATTTTGCCTAAGTTAAAGTTTGTATTCCGAAAATAGTCTCGCCGTGTGATCGAGAGAAGACCAAATCATATTGCAGTGGATGTTCCTCCATCATGTGTGGTTCATTCTCATGGTTCCAGCTGTTGGTGAAACCACTTACGTTTGCAAGAGGAATTGTAGACTTCACAAACAAATTTGTCTTTCAGTCTGTACTGAATGTTGGTCAAGAGAAGCATCCATGTTAGTAGGAAGAACATATGTTTTTTCTAGATCTTTGCTTTTGGAGCTACATATTTGTATATGATCTGTGAATAATTGAGATGCATTAACATGTTTATCTTATGTATGGGAATCGTACTAGTTGGTTTTAGTTGTGGCTGATCTTTGCTTTTGGAGCTACATATTTGTATATGATCTGTGAATCATTGAGACGCATTAACAGTTCCTTATATCTGTTTGCCCAGTGTTTACAAGTTACTGATCGATCACTAGCTAGCCTACTAATGCGCTCCTGGCAGTTTTAGTTGCGATGCAAGATCCGAAGTGGCAGTTTTTTGAATAAAAATGCCTACCTCTCAAGAAACTGACAAGCTGCTCCGAAGAAAATGCCATTCGAATCTGAAGAAACTGCCAGCGAAAACGTTCGCAGATGCCTTATCTCCCAGCTAAAGTTCATCAACTAATGCCCTCAGTTGCGACTTGTTGCATGCTGCTCCGCGTACTGGCTGCGAGCGATTTTGAGTGCCTGCATGCAGCCAGCCGTAATTAAGGCAGCTAACTGATGTGAAAAAGATGCGCTTTAATTGTTGCCGGCTTTTAAATCCGTGGAATCATTATTGACAAGGAGGGAGATGATTCGAGTGCACTCGTTTGACCGTCATGCCGGCGTGCGACCTAGCACGGACGGGATGGCACAGTCAGAATTTCAGTTTCTCTAGTTTTCCACGGCAAGCTGGTGCGCTAAGCCATGCCTGCTTAATTATGCATTGAATTCCGATGACCATCGCGCTACCTTCCGCCTATAAGTACTGTTTCCCGGCCTTCTACGGTGGCACCGTGACCCAACTCGCCCTATCCTCATAAGCCCCCACCGGCCCAACGTCGCTCGCCACTTATCCTCGCTCTTGCCACGTCTGCCATGCCCCCGCCCGTCCGCGATAGGCGAGGCCGGAGGCGGTCACCGCCGGAAGTAGTGTTCAGTTTTTCACCGGAAGGCAGACGGAGGGAGGAGGCATTCTATCGGTCTTTAGATGGCAATGCGGAGATCGAGGACTTGTTGGAGTGCGACCGCTTGGCGGTGGAGTAGGAGTTGTTGGAGCGCGACCGCTTGGCGGAGGAGCAGCGTATCACCGATTTGCGCCGCCAGCGGGACATGGAGCAGCAGCGCACCGACGCTCTGAGTCGCGAGCAGAGGGCCCGCAACTAGGCCGACTATGTGGAGGCTGGCGCCCGGCAAATAGCCCTGGAGGCTGTCGGGCACGCACGCGTTCGCGACACCGATTTTTCCTACCAGCTCGTCAAGTGGGTTTCCCGCTTAGAAGCCGAAGCTTCGGTGGACCACGCCGGCATGGAAAGGGCCAACGCGCGCGAGCAACCCGCCCTATCGCACCTCTGGTAAGTCCGAGGCGAGGCGGAGGATGCCAGTGCCGGCGTTTAGCGTGTACCGCAGATGGCGGCCGGCATCGTCTAGTTAGCTAAGAGTAAGTTAGTACTTGTACGCTACTAGAGTATTAGTGGGAGTAGATAGTTAACTTGGCTATGATGGTTGTCAACATGGAAGTTCAGTACTCTATATGTGGATCAGACCTATTACTTTGCTCTGAATGTTGAACTTTCCGTTTGAACATATGGAATGGGCTGTTATTTTTTTAAATGGGTTGTATTTGTCCTCCACGGGTTTAGAGGTTGACTTGTGGGCCTACCAAGTTGACGCGTACACAATCAGGAGATGATTGTACGTGGGGAGGATGACAGCAGGGACCCGCCAAGGCCATGGCAGTACACAAGCAAGTGCCTCCTTATTTCAAGCCAATTAAAAAATGGCTCCTCCAAATGGGCTTCTGACATCTGGGTCCCATGCCATTGTCAACGTAGTCAATAAACGAGAGAATTGCACAATGAGCGGCTAACACCAGGGACCCAGCAGCTCGCCCAGTTATTTTTGTTTTGGGTTAATTTGATAAATGCCACTCCAAATCTGGTGTTTCTGAGAAATGCCACTGCAATTTCCAAACTTTGAAAAATGCCATTTCCAGTGGCATTTTTCGAAGTCTGGAGTGGCGTTTTTCAAAGTTTGCAAATTGCAGTGGTGTTTTCCAAAGGCTGCAAAAATTGCAATGGCATTTTTCAAAGTTTGGAAATTGCAGTGGCATTTTTATGAATCGCGATAATTGGAGTGGAATTTATCTAATTTTTTTGAGACGGAAGCAGGGTGTCAACTGGGCTGTGCGGGGCACTCTGACCTGTCTAGACAGCCTTCTCTTTTATGTTTACCATAGACCAGCCCAGTAGTTTTTTTCTTTTTGAAAATGGCTAGCCCAGTTTTTTTGTGATTTGCCAAGTAAGTCGCTTTGTCAAGCCTGTTGGGCTGCAAAACTTTCATGACGAGGAGTGCTTCATTCGGCTGGACGAGAAAATGGCCTATCAGTAATGAGAAATGGGTTGTACATTTTAAAAATACATCAAACCGGCAATTAGTTTCAAATTTCTTTTATTCATTTTGAGATTTTAAATTGCATTAATTTTTATGCGTGGACAATTTGTTGGATTTTATATTGATATACATTTATTTTTAAAATCAGTTTGAATGTGACTCGAAATTTCGGGATTAAAAACAGTTCGGACCGCACCGAAATAAGCAAAATTTCATATAATTTTTTAACCGTGGCCACAATATGGGCTGTAATGCTAACAAAAAGAATATGGGCTCCAAAAAAACCTTAAGAAATAATGGCAGATGGGATGTATGCTGTTTTCCACAGATTTGAGGCTTTCCTAAAAAAAGGTTGACGCACAAGCAGTGACTGTAGGATGTCCATCCAACGGCCGTCGTGCTTCTTCAATCTCTGCTCTTCCTGCTCCAGCCGCTCAAACAAGCGCCGGCGGGACTGCCTGCTCCCTCCTCCCGTGGCCGGCTGTGCTGCCGCGCATGCCTCCCCGCCCCATCATACTCCCATCGCTGGCGTAGCCATCCCTCTACTCACCCACACCTGTTGTTATTCTCCGGCGACGGCAAACGAACCAGTAAACCCTCGTACAGTCGTACTCCCCTCTGCGTGGGAAACAACTGCCCAGTCTTCCCTACTTCCGTGTCGTCCACCGCCCTGGTGCTCTCGGCGCGGCCTGGTCAACGTGGTCAACGACCGACATGCATCTGAAGTGGACTGTACGTGGAGAGGCTGACAGCTGGGTCCACGGCCGCACGCAAGGAAATGCCTCCTTATTACACGCAAAATAATGATTCCTCCACCTGACATCTGGGACCCACCGAAAGGGCCTCTGTATTTCATGAAAAAAATGTTACCGCCGCTGACAGCTCAGACCCACCAGCTATATCTTCACACGCAAGGAAGTGCATCCTTATTACGCACACAAAAATGAATACTCGCCTTGCTAGCTGGGACCCAGTATAGTGGCAAGCTGACTTGTGGGCCTACTAAGTTGACGGGGACGGAGGGTGTTGTCAACTTAGTCAACATGCACGATTCTAGTTCCAGTGACCGTACGATGTCCATCCAACGGCCGTACGTAGTGCTTCTTCAACCTCTGGTCTTCTTGCTCCAGCCGCCCAAACCAGCGCCGGTCGTGCCTCGTGCTCCTGCCTCCCATGGCCGGCTGCGATGCGGCGGAGGCCTCACCGCCCCCTACTACTCCCACCGCTGGCCAGGCCATCCCTCTACTCACCCACACCCCCTATTATTCTGCGGTAACGGCACCGCAGCGAACAAGTGAACCCTCATACTCCTCTACGCGTGGGCATCCACTACCGCGTCTTCCCCAGCTCCGCGTCGTCCCCTTCCTAGGCCTCGCCGTCGTCCATCGCCCTGGTGCTCTCGGTGCGACGTGGTCAACATGGTCAAGGAACGACTTCCATCGGAAGAGTACTGTACGTGGAGAGGCTGACAGCTGGGTCCACGGCAGCCGCAAGGAAGTGCCTCCTTATTACGCGAAAAATAATTATTCCTCCACCCGACAGCAGGGACCCATCGGACGGGCCACCGTATTTGGTGAAAAAAACATTTCCCCCTGACTGCTGGGACCCATCGGACGGGCCACGGTATTTCGCGAAAAAAATGTTCCCCCGCTGTCAGCTCGGACCCACTAGAAGTGCCGCCTTATTACGCACAAAAAAATGAATACTCCCCCCGCTAGTTGGGACCCACCTTGGTGGGTGGCTGACTTGTGGACCTCCTCCAGCCTCCACGGGCTACTGTTCATCCACCGTCGACCTCCTCCAGCCTCCACCTGCGACTGTTCATCCACGGGCTCCTGTTCATCCAGCCTCCACCGCGCACTACTCCACCGGCTACTGTTCAACCAGCCCTCTCCACAGGCTCCTGTTCAACCACCGCCGATGGAAATGAGGCCCGGTGTACCGCACAACGGAGGAAACAGCCTTGTGTTCGACCGGCCATGTTCGAAACAGGACCCTATTCAGCGGGAGGGGTCTGGCGTACCGCAAAACGGAGGAAACAGACCTCCTATGGTCGAAACGAGGGTCCTGTTGATCGGGAGGGGTGTGGCGTACCACAAAACGGAGGAAACAAACTTGTGTTGGAGGTCTACGGTCGAAACGGGGGTCCTGTTCATCGGGAGGGGTGTGGCGTACCGCAAAACGGGACTCCACGGGATACTGTTCATCTCCACCGTCGACCCCCTCCAGCCTCCACGGGCTACTGTTCATCCACCGTCGACCTCCTCCAGCCTCCACCTGCGACTGTTCATCCACGGGCTCCTGTTCATCCAGCCTCCACCGCGCACTACTCCACCGGCTACTGTTCAACCAGCCCTCTCCACGGGCTCCTGTTCAACCACCCCTCCACGGGCTACTGTTCATCCAGCCCTCCGCCGTCTACTGTTCATCCTGCCCTCCACAGGGTGGTCTTGTTCATCCAGCCCTCCACGGGGTCCTGTTCATCCAGCCCCAACCGGCTCGATCGATCGGGGTCCTGTTCATCCAGCGGCGACACCACGGGGTCCTGTTCATCCACCCCCACCGGGAACTATTCATCCAAACCCCCCAGCAACGCTCACTGTTCATCCAGAGGTAGCATCGATCGGCTTCAGTTAGCAGCAGTAGCGAAGGAATCGCTCGATCGGGTTTAGTTAACAGCATCGATCGATCGCTCGGGTTCAGTAACGCGTAGCCTGCAGTGCAATCGCTCGGGTTCAGTTAGAGCCCAACCCTCGCACCCACGCGCGTGCGTGTACGAGAGAAACGCGCATTGCTCGGCCCCGACCACCCACCGTAACCGGGAACACCCAGATATTTTCCTTGCCCTCGCTTCTACCACGGTTTTTTCCATCGTGGACGGCCCAAAGAATGTAATGCAGCTGCGTCTCCGGCCCGCCCAGGACGAAAAGCCCATTTTCTGTCATGTTTTTTTGTCATAGAAGTAGGACCCCACCATATCTATGATGATACCGGGTTTTGTCACAGTTATCGTCATAGAAGTGTCATAAGTATGACAGAAAAAAATTCGTTCGGCCCAAAATGTCACGGATGTGTCTTTTTTTGTAGTGACCTCAACCTGGGGATATGCACGTGAAGTTCAAGAAGTCTAGTCTCCCTAAGAGGGCTAAACTGTCTAACAACCGATCTATTCCTTCTCGTTTTCGGCAGAAAAGCAAAGGAGACTTATGTGACAAGATCTTGAAGCTGGAATCGGAGGTCGATGATTTAAAGGAGGAAATTGCTCTTCTCAATTACAATATGAAGAAGCTGAAAGCACGATTTGCATCATCAACAACTCCATCATCACCACATCCGGAGAAAGAGACATAAACACATGGGTATGGGCACTCCCCTTGGCAACTGCCAAGCTTGGGGGAGGTGCCCCGGTATCGTATCACCATCACACTCCTATCTTTACCTTTTTCTTAGTTCGATCCTTTTAGTAATATCCTGATTTAGTAGAATAAAGTTTTATTATGATCTAGTTTTGATTTTGCTTTATGATCCTTCTATGTAATCGAGTCCGTGAGCTATATATATAATAAAGATTAGTGTTGAGTCAAGGGCTTGATTATCTTGCTATGATCTTGAGGGAACAAAAGAAAAAGAAAGAATAAAAAGAAATAAATAGATCATATTGATCTTATGGAGAGTAATGAATTCACATATAAAGAGTATGATGAATAAAAGTTGTTGAGAGTTGACAAACATAGTTTTGGTCATCGTTGCAATTAATAGGATGTAATAAAGAAAGAGAGGTTCTCACATATAAATATACTATCTTGGACATCTTTTATGATTGTGAGCACTCATTAAAATATGACATGCTAAAGAGCTGATGTTGGACAAGGAAGACAACGTAATGGGTTATGTTCTCTTATATCCGAAATAAAGTATATTGTCATGGATCTTCCAACATGTTGAGCTTGCCTTTCCCCCTCACGCTAGCCAAATTCTTTGCACCAAGTAGAGATACTACTTGTGCTTCCAAATATCCTTAAACCTAGTTTTGCCATGAGAGTCCACTATATCTACCTATGGATTGAGTAAGATCCTTCAAGTAAGTTGTCATTGTTGCATGCAATAAAAATTGCTCTCTAAATATGTATGATTTATTAGTGTGGAGAAAATAAGCTTTATACGATCTTGTGATGTGGAAGAAATAAAAGCGACGGACTGCATAATAAAGGTCCACATCACAAGGGGCAATATAAAGTAGCGTTCTTTTGCATTAAGATTTCGTGCATCCAACCATAAAAGCACATGACAACCTCTGCTTCCCTCTGCGAAGGGCCTATCTTTTATTCTTGTCTTATACCTTATACAAGAGTCATGGTGATCTTCACCTTTCCTTTTTACATTTTATCCTTTGGCAAGCACATTGTGTTGGAAAGATCCTGATATATATATATATATATATATATATATATATATATATATATATATCCAATTGGATGTAAGTTAGCATGAACTATTATTGTTGACATTACCCTTGAGGTAAAAGGTTGGGAGGCAACACTATAAGCCCCTATCTTTCTTTGTGTCCGATTAAAACTCCATAACCATAAGTATTGCGTGAGTGTTAGCAATTGTGAAAGACTAAATGATAGTTGAGTATGTGGACTTCCTGAAAGGCTCTTATATTGACTCTTTCCTACGTTATGATAAATTACAATTGCCTCAATGACCGAGATCATAGTTTGTTAGTTTTCAATGAAGTTTCTGATCCATACTTGAAATTGTGAATAGATTGTTACTTTAGCATAAGAAATCATATGACAATATTTATATATGTTGCTGTTATAAGAATGATCATGATGCCCTCATGTCCGTATTTTATTTTATTGACACCTCTATCTCTAAACATGTGGACATATTTTTCGTTATCGGTTTCCGCTTGAGGACAAGCGAGGTCTAAGCTTGGGGGAGTTGACACATCCATTTTGCATCATGCTTTTATATCGATATTTATTGCATTATGGGATGTTATTACACATTATGTCACAATACTTATGCCTATTCTCTCTTATTTTACAAGGTTTGCACGAAGAGGGAGAATGCCGGCGGCTGGAATTCTGGGCTCGAAAAAGAGCAAATATTAGAGACCTATTCTGCACAGCTCCAAAAGTCCTGAAACTTCACGGAGGCTGTTTTTGGAATTAATAAAAATACTGGCGAAAGAATCAACCAGAGGCGGCCCACCCACCATCCACGAGGGTAGGGGGCGCGCCCTACCCCCCTGGGCGCGCCCCCTGCCTCGTGGGCCCTTTGGCAGGCCTCCGGTGCCCATCTTCTGCTATATGAAGTCTTTCACCCTGGAAAAAATTTGAGGGAAGCTTTCGGGACGAAACACCGCCGCCACGAGGCGGAACCTTGGCGGAACCAATCTAGGGCTCCGGCGGAGCTGTTCTGCCGGGGAAACATCCCTCCGGGAGGGGGAAATCATCACCATCGTCATCACCATCGATCCTCTCAGCGGGAGGGGGTCAATCTCCATCAACATCTTCACCAGCACCATCTCATCTCAAACCCTAGTTCATCTCTTGTATCCAATCTTTGTCTCAAAACCTCAGATTGGTACCTGTGGGTTGCTAGTAGTGTTGATTACTCCTTGTAGTTGATGCTAGTTGGTTTATTTGGTGGAAGATCATATGTTCAGATCCTTTATGCATATTAATACCCCTCTGATTATGAACATGAATATGATTTGTGAGTAGTTACGTTTGTTCCTGAGGACATGGGAGAAGTCTTGCTATAAGTAGTCATGTGAATTTGGTATTCGTTCGATATTTTGATGAGATGTATGTTGTCTTTCCTCTAGTGGTGTTATGTGAACGTTGACTACATGACACTTCACCATTGTTTGGGCCTAGAGGAAGGCATTGGGAAGTAATAAGTAGATGATGGGTTGCTAGAGTGACAGAAGCTTAACCCCTAGTTTATGCGTTGCTTCGTAAGGGGCTGATTTGGATCCATATGTTTCATGCTATGGTTAGGTTTACCTTAATACTTCTTTTGTAGTTGCGGATGCTTGCAATAGGGGTTAATCATAAGTGGGATGCTTTTCCAAGAAAGGGCCATATCCAAGCACCGGTCCATCCACATATCAAATTATCAAAGTAACGAATGCGAATCATATGAGCGTGATGAAAACTAGTTTGATGATAATTCCCATGTGTCCTCGGGAGCGTTTTCCTTCATATAAGAGTTTGTCCAGGCTTGTCCTTTGCTACAAAAAGGATTGGGCCATCTTGATGCAACTTATTTACTTTCATTACTTGTTACCCGTTACAAATTACCTTATCACAAAACTATCTGTTACCGATAATTTCAGTGCTTGCAGAGAATACCTTACTGAAAACCGCTTGTCATTTCCTTCTGCTCCTCGTTGGGTTCAACACTCTTACTTATCGAAAGGACTATGATATATCCCCTATACTTGTGGGTCATCAACCATCTTCATCCTACGCCTCTCATGGATTGATAAACCCTAGGTCATCCACTTGAGGGACATTTGCTACTTTCCAACAAAACTCTACGCTTGGAGGCCCAACATGAGTCTTGATGGTATATCTTTAGATCTTGCAATTGAATCTTTTAGTTTCTTGTTTTACCACTAGTTAGGTTTATAAAATAAAACTACAAAAAATGGAATCGAGGTTGCCTCATATTATTTTTCTTTATCATGTCTTTCTTGAAAATGATAGATCGAAAATTGTGCACAATTGATAGAAGAAGAATTCAATATAATGTTTGGTATAAAATATTTGAATGATGAGCATGATTGCAATGTTGTTAGTGTGAATTCTTTGAATATCCATAATGATAATGATATGCAAAACCATAAGCGTGGGGATGCTATGTTTGATGAAGATCATATTTTTAGTCCCCCAAGTTTTGACGAGAGAATTTATTGTGATGATTGCATGCCTCCTATTTATGATGATTATATTGATGAAAGTGGGTTTGGAAGTTTGTCAACTTTATGTAATAATGATCCCACTATTTTGGAGGGTGTTGAATCAAATTGTAATAATGGTAAAAGTGGATTTGGAGAGGTCATGACTTTATTTAATGATGAATCCACTATTTTGGAAGAGTTTTCAATTGACTATGATAAAAAAAAAGTTGCTATATATGATGATTATTGCGATGATATGTATGCTGTAAAGAGTAATGGTATCCAACAAACTTGTCATCATGATTTTAATGCTCAAATTGATTATGTGGATCAAGTATCATGTGATAGTTATTTCACTGAATTTGCTCCCACTACTATTTATGAGAATAAATTTGCTTATGTGGAGAGTAGTAAAATTTCTATGCTTGTAGATCATGAAAAGAATGCTTTATGTGATATATATATATTGTTGAATTCATTCATGATGCTACTTAAAATTATTATCAAATAGGAATATATGCTTTTACATATTGCAATAATATCAAGTTTCCTCTCTATGTGTTGAAAGTTTTGAAATCATGCTTGTTTTTCCTTCCTATGCTAGTTGATTCTTGTTCCCTTAAATTGTTTGCTCACAAAATCCCTATTCATAGGAAGTGGGTTAGACTTAATTGTGCTTTCCTTGTGATTCATGATGCTCCCGCTATGTTTCAATTTTTTTCTTTTGTGTGAGCATCATTGGAATCATCATGCCTATCTAAAAAGGCATTAAAGAAAAATGCTTGTTGGGAGACAACCCAATATTTATACCTATTGTTTTTGTGTGTTCACATGATTAGGATACTGTAGTAATCATGTTTTATAGCTTTTGTTTCAATAAACTGCCAAGTAAAGCCTTTGGGGTAGGGTGGATGATAGTTGACTTGATTCTATAAAAAACATAAACTTTTGCTTCCAGTAACATAATTTTTTAATTCAGAGGAATGCGATAAAATTCTGAATTTTTTACACATGATTGGTATGCAAATTTTCTACGTTTTCCTAATTTTCATAATTTTTGAGTTTACAGAAGTATGGCCATTGTCCAGATCTTTATACATTGTTCTGTTTTTTGACAGATTCTGTTTTCAATGCATAGTTTGCTTGTTTTAGTGTTTCCATAGATTATATTAAGTGATATAAATTGTGGAAATAATAAGGTAAAGTATGCATTGTTTGAGAAAAATAATGAATCTTGTCTTTGAAAGTACCCAAGTGAATGATTCGTTCTATCATACTAACCTATCTCATGAAGTTCCGTTAAGTTTTGTGTGATTGAAGTTTTCAAGTTTTGGGTGAGATATCAACATGAGGAGAATAAGGAGTGGAAAGACCCTAAGATTGGGGATGCCAAGGCACCCCAAGGTAATATTAAAGGAAGACCCAAGCAACTAAGCTTGGGGATGCCCCAGAAGGCATCCCCTCTTTCTTCTAACGACCATCGGTAATTTTACTTGGGGCTATATTTTTATTCGTCACATGATATGCGTACATTCTTGGAGCATCTTTTGTGTTTACTTTTTCCTTTTTCTTTTATGCACCATGCTGGTATGAGATAGTCCTTGGTTGATTTATAGAATGCTCTTTGCACTTCACTTATGTCTTTTGAGTATGGCTTTATAGAATGCTTCATGTGCTTCAATTATATCATTTGAAGTTTGGATTGCATGTTTCTCTACACATAAAAACCACCATTTGTAAAATGCTCTTTTGCTTCACTTATACTCCCTCCGTCTCAAAATAAGTGATTCGACTTTATACTAACTTTATACTAAAGCTAGTACAAAGCTGAGTCACTTATTTTAGGACGGAGGGAGTATTTGTTAGAGCATGGGCATATCTTTTGTACAAAGAATTAAACTCTCATGCTTCGCTTATATCTATTTAGAGAGTTGACAGGAATTGGCCATTCACATGGTTAGCCATAAAATCCTACATAAAACTTGTAGATCACTGAATATGATATGTTTGATTCCTTGCAATAGTTTTGCGATATAAAGATGGTGATATTAGAGTCATGCTAGTGAGTAATTGTGGATTGGTAGAAATACTTGTGTTAAGGTTTGTGATTCCCGAAGCATGCACGCATGGTGTTGGGGATATACCCCGCGATATGACCCGGCCGGAGATATGACCCGGTTGGGACTTGATGTTTCATTGGCAACCCGCCAGAAGATTGGTGACTCATGTGTCTGGCGGTTCACTGGTGTGACGACTCATGAGCCTGAAGACTCATTGGTGACCCGACGGGTGTTTCAGATGGATGACAAGGCCCAAGGCCCAGAAGGCCGGCTCATGTTATGGTGGGCCGGCTTAAGAGGAAAGCGTAAGGAATATTCCCTTACAAAGGAAGCAAGACTAGGACTCCACTTGTAATTGAGTAATCCTAATCCTACTAGGACTAGTCATGTAACCCGCCCCTTCAACTTATATAAGGAGGGGCAGGGCACCCCAAAGAGGGACAAGAAAGAAGAAACAATCTCTAGGGCTAGAAACAAAGAGCCGGCTTACCGACGATTCCCTCATGATCATAATGAGACCTAGCCACAAACATCATGTAGGGTTATTACCAGATGATGTTTCTCAGGGCCCGAAGCTGTCTAAATCCATGTCGTGTGTTGCGTCTCTCGATTCCACTCAACCCCTCTCAAGCTACTACAAAGATGCGTTGGCCTCACGACTAAGTCCTCACACTAGGACATCTGTTGTGACAATTCCATGATAGTTGGCGCCCACCGTGGGGCCTGCGCACGGTGGTGTTGAGTTCTTGAAGGGATCTTTTTTAGGGTTCGAGAAGTTCGCAATTTTCTGGCTCAACAAAAGCCGGCATGGAAAAATTCATATCAATTCATCAATCAAGAGTGACGAATTGTTCTGCGGCGGCAGATATGAGATTGAGATTGTTTTAGGGTTACAGGTCGTGCGGCTGCCTCACGTGCCGTGGTAATCGCCGAGACCAAGATGAAGCTTTTCGCTGCAGATTTTCTTTCTCAGATTGCGGGACGGATATACCAAGGCCGACTCAGAGCAATCCTGCACTATGGTCAAGTCGCCGTAGTCCTTTATTTTTCTCCAGCAGGGCAAGCTAGGTGCACGCACAGGGACTAGTCCTGCTGTGGTGTCCTCATGAGAAGCCTGAAGACGCCTCTGTTCGTACGAGACAACAATGACAATCAAACTTCTTCAATTAGTACTTTGCCACGTGATGATAAGGTTGTTCTACAACTCCAAATTTTTTACTTACCAAGATGAAAATTGCCTTTTCAAATTCATACGGGATATACTACCAAAAAAGACTGAAGCTCTCACGTGGTCAGACAATCCATCATTGTGCTAGATTAGTGAAGTCAGATGATGGGATTCGACCTTCACGGCCTCGCCCTGCCGCCCGCTTTAGACCAAAAGACCACAAGTCTCCGCCTCGGTTTCTGTTCCGAGTTGCTACCGGTTTCTTTGCTCCGCCTGCTACCGGAGCACCTCCGAGCCACGCTGAGCCACCCTGGACTCACCTTGTCATCTGCAAGACAGGCCTCGCTACCGCGTTCGGCCACCGGGTCGCCCTCACGCTTCTTCTTGCCGAAGCCGCTTGCTGTGGCACATTAAAGCCGCCCGCCCCATTGACCCAGTCCATCAGTCGCCATCGCCGCGTCTGAGTCGCCCCCTCGCTGGGTTGAGCCGCCCGCTAGGTCTCGCTGCTGCAAGCTGGCCTCGCCGGCCGCTGCCGTCCGCCTTTGAGACCTCCTTCTCCGCCCGCCTCAGCAGTAGCAGGGCTAAACCGCCGCCCGCCGCGACCCGCCTGTATTGCCGCCTCTGCTAAGGCCCGTGGCCTCGCCTGTATTCCGCCGCGGCCGGCTCTGCGTCGCCATTGCTCCGGGCCAGGCTCCACCTCGCGCGCCCTGCACTGCGTCGCGCTTCATCGCGTCCGTGTCATTTCAACCGGTTTGGCGCGTTTCGCTCCGCCTGCTGGCCTTCCCATCACCACCGGGCCGGCGCGTGTCTCAGCACTGCCCGCTGGCTCGCATGCACACCCGCTTCGTTAGCGCCGCCGCCGGAGAACTGCCTTCTAGCGCCCAGTGCTGAGGCCACAAGTCGCTGCAACCACCGCGGCACCACCTGGCTGCTTCCACCACCATGGCTCGCTGGATCCGCCCGCGCCCTCTTCCATGGCGGGTCGTTTTCTCTCCGGTCTCAGCGGCCTCGTATTTCTTGTGTGAGAGTTACAAGTACTAGTTGAAGAACGGTGCAAGTATGCATATAATATGCGTGGCAAGGCATTTGCACCCGGAGCAGAGATAAAAAGAAAAGGGGGGTTTTATTGACTTGCAAACAAAAAGCAATCAGGTGCTATTTTTCTAAACTTTTACTTGGTATAATTAAGTATCGTCCAAAGCTTTTTTCATGGTATACTATTGTGTACACAGGTCAATTAACTCATGGCCAAAGTGTGACTCGGTCCTCGCACGCTGTCATTCGGGGTCGCGTCTACATCAGCGCTATGTCAATTTGTTAAGAGGACGTGCGCAAACCACTGCCCCTGCGGTCCGGTCTACATCAACACGACGAGGTTGACCCGTCCGTCCGCGCGGATTTACCGTGCCTGCGATTGACTCACCCGTCCGCACCGGCTTACAACGTTGCGGCCGATTCATCTGTCCGAGCCACCTCTAATACTGTGGACGTCTTTACCGTCCGTCTCTCGCGGCCTGGTCTACATCAACACACCAGGCCACACCTGTCTGCATGAGCTGTTTATTGAGTATGAGCAAGTCACTGCTTGGGTAGCCCGATTTTCTTCCAACAAATTGGAGGCAAGTTATCATGTCTTATCAGCCGCCGTCTGCACTGGATGGCTTAATGGGTAGTTGCACAAGTCGCCGGCACTACGGTTTGGTTAACTTCAAACATCCAGTTGCAAGGAGCCATTGGCCGAGTTGCTGACACGGCTCATACGGGATCATTTTATAACCCGCCGTAGCCACCTCAACCTTCTGTGGATTCACATCACGCTATCAACACCAATGATATACACCTTCTGCTATGGTCAAATATGGAGAATCTCAAGCCAACTCCTCGAGTCGTCTTGAGACTCGGGGGCTACAATGGTATGACTCGGCAAAATTAGCCGGTTTCAATGCATTCAAGAACTCCGGGTCATTGGAGGGAAAAATAACCCGGCCCCGGAGATTACTGCTCTATCGATGAAAATTTAAAAGGCTGTCAGAAAAATTCCGGCTCACAATGATGCTTCCGGTTTAGAAATCCGGCTCAAGAGACATCTCTCTCCCACAAAGCACTGAAGCTCTTAATATCCGGTTTAAAAACCGGTTCAAGGGAAATTTATTTATCACAAAGCTTTGAAGCTCTCAAATCCGGTTCAAAATCCGGCTCAAGGTAAATTTATCTCTCACAAAGTTTTGGAGCTTTCAAATCCGGTTTAAAGTTCCGGTTCAAAAAGAATTATTCTCTCGCAAGTTTGAGTTCGCAGAAAGATTAAAGGGTGCCAAAAATAGCTTGCTGCCATGATGCGCGGTTCACATGGGTATCCCGCCTTACGGCTTATCTTATTATGGTCACTTGGGGGCTTCCTGCTCATTGAGCATAGTTGTCAGTACCCTATTGATCGGTGCAATGCCAAAACACATATGGTCACTTGGGGGCTTCCTGTTCAAACATAGGTCGTATTCGAACCAAAGAGAACATAGCTGTCGGTACCCTTTTGATCGGCACACTGCCAAACCTACTAGGGGGCTTCTTGATCGTATCCGAATCATAGATCAACCCCTTTGGGTCTGACGTGGATCGTATTCGAATCAGCATCATTAAACAAATCTCAAGGTCATTAGGGGGCTTCCTTTTCAAACATATGTCGTATTCGAACCAAAGAGAACATAGCTGTCGGTACCCTCTTGATCGGCAACGCCAAGGCCACTGGGGGCTACATGATCGTATTCGAATCCTAGCTTAACCCCTTTGGAACGGTTTACTGATCGTATTCGAATCAGCAGCCTTGATTTTCTTCTTCTTTGGCTAAGTTTTTTGAACACAATCTTTGATTTTGTCTTGAGACTTTTTTGATCATATCTGAAGCATATATGAGTAATTTCTATTTAACCCGGCTTGACTTTGGACGATAAGTCACCAGTATATGACAATCATAAACATTTGGAAGTTTTTGCTTCTAAAGATCGGGTTATCGCCCTTACTGCACAGGTATCATAAGCCGGCTGTACGATTCAATATCACCGGTATGATATTGTTTATACATGATTATGTTTAAGCCGGCCCTGGATTTTGACGTTAAGTCGCCAGGGCATATGTTGTTTAAACTTTGTGCAGGATTCGCAGAACTATGACTTGTATAAATGATTAAGTTCAAGTTCATCATCAAAATTGATGCTTCAAAAGGCTTATCCATTCCGGATTTTCTCAAAGGGTATAAGCCGCTGGGTTACAAAAATTCCGGCTTATAATGAATGCGCATTAAGTCGCCATCGGCCAAAAGCCGCCGAGTACTTAAACTCTGAATTTACTTGTCAACTGATAAGGTATTCACATCTTTCATAGCCAAAATTGGCTGGATTTTCATGATGATATTGAATGATTGAGGTTTTCATATTGGATTATATTATTCAAATCCTAAATAGCCAACATGGCTGGATTTTTTATGGTTATCAATAACCAGTATTATGATTGAGGTTTTCAAAGTCGCTACAGCGCAATGGCTATTATTTTATCAATGGATATGGTTTATTCTACAATTGAAGGAATAGTCCCGAGTCGCTGCAGGCTTACGAGCTGACACTTGGGGGCTACATTATTCAAATTGAGATTACATCGAATATGCAAGTCCCATGTCACTGCCAGCATGCACCATGGCACTTGGGGGCTAATGCAAAGTCATTTTTTGCTCAACTTATTCAAGACCCGACTCATCACATTCTAAATGAGCCAGCCCTTGGGGGCTACCAATTGGTCCTATCAAAAATTCAAGGTACACAAGCCTTAATCCATTATATTGAAAGATCCACTACTTAGTTGGTAGAGTACAAAGCTCTTAAACCTTGTGGACGTGGGTTCAAGCTCCATGGTGGAGATTACATCATACGATGTTATTATCAATGAATCATATACAAAGTCCCAGCTCGGTAATATCTTACTGAGTCGGCCCTTGGGGGCTACACGTTGCTGCTCAAGTTTACAAGATCATATTTACAAAGTCCCTGCTCATTATTGCATAATGACCCGGCCCTTGGGGGCTACACTGGTTGAAATTTTTATGAGCACAAGGTAATTACAAGTCCCAGGTTGCTGCAAGCATGACAACCCGACACTTGGGGGCTACAGGTTATATGGATATAAGGGAGAAAAATCTTCAAATTCTCAGTTCTGAGCAAACCAAATTGACCCGGTGTCTGCAACAATTATGACCCGGCGTCGGTAACAATTATGACTCGGTGCCATCAATATTTACAAACCGGCAATTTTGGTAATATCAAACCGGCAAGTTCTTAATCTTCAAACCGGTTGAATATCAGATGAGTATTTCAAGACCAATATTTTTTAAACCGGTGCTTTGGAAACCAATTCAAGTGGATTATTTCTTACAACATTTCTCTACAAGAGACATATGTCAGCAAATTGACTCTGAAGCTGGCTTATTGACCCGGATTTCTCAAAAGAAGTATCTGGATTTTTTTGCATTCACAAAGTTTGAACGTATTTATTAAAGGAGATTTTCTATGAGATCATGGATACATATCAAGGAGGAAACGACAAGGACTTAAGGATGATCAGGTGCCGGCTTACAAGAATTTTTAACCCGGAGCACAGCCTGTCAAGTTTGTTCTTGTGTCTATTTTACAGGATCAGTTTAAGATGGATAAATCCAAATTAAACTGGGGGCTAATGTCGGGGATATACCCCGCGATATGACCCGGCCGGAGATATGACCCGGCTGGGACTTGATGTTTCATTGGCAACCCGCCAGAAAATTGGCGACTCATATGTCTGGCGGTTCACTGGTGTGACGACTCACGAGCCTGAAGACTCATTGGTGACCCGACGGGTGTTTCAGATGGATGACAAGGCCCAAGGCCCAGAAGGCCGACTCATGTTATGGTGGGCCGGCTTAAGAGGAAAGCGTAAGGAATATTCCCTTACAAAGGAAGCAAGACTAGGACTCCACTTGTAATTGAGTAATCCTAATCCTACTAGGACTAGTCATGTAACCCGCCCCTTCAACTTATACAAGGAGGGGCAGGGCACCCCAAAGAGGGACAAGAAAGAAGAAACAATCTCTAGGGCTAGACACAAAGAGCCGGCTTACCGGCGATTCCCTCATGATCATAATGAGACCTAGCCACAAACAGCATGTAGGGTTATTATCGGATGATGTTTCCCGGGGCCCGAAGCTGTCTAAATCCTTCTCTTGTGTTGCGTCTCTCGATTCCGCTCAACCCCTCTCAAGCTACTACAAAGATGCGTTGGCCTCACGACTAAGTCCTCACACTAGGACAACTGCCATGACAATTCCACGACATATGGTGAACCGTTATGTGATGAAATCGGAGCATGATTTATTATTGATTTTCTTCCTTATGAGTGGTGGTCGGGGACGAGCGATGGTCTTTTCCTACCAATCTATCCCCCTAGGAGCATGTATATTAGTACTTTGTTTCGATGGTAATAAACTTTTGCAATAAGTATGTGAGTTCTTTATGACTAATGTTGAGTCCATGGATTATACGCACTCTCACCCTTCCATCATTGCTAGCCTCTTCGGTACCGTGCATTGCCCTTTCTCACCTCGAGAGTCGGTGCAAACTTTGCCGGTGCATCCAAACCCCGTGATGTGATACGCCCTATCACACATAAGCCTCCTTATATCTTCCTCAAAACAGCCACCATACCTACCTATCATGGCATTTCCATAGCCATTCCGAGATATATTGCCATGCAACTTCCATCATCATCATATACATGACTTGAGCATTCATTTCCATATTGCTTAACATGATCGTAAGATAGCTAGCATGATATTTTCATGGCTTGTCCGTTTTTCATATCTTTGCTATGCTAGATCATTGCACTTCCTGGTACACTGCCAGAGGCATTCATATAGAGTCATACTTTGTTCTAGATATCGAGTTGTGATATTGAGTTGTAAGTAAATAAAAGTGTGATGATCATCATTATTAGAGCATTGTCCTAGTGAGGAAAGGATGATGGAGACTATGATTCCCCCACAAGTAGGGATGAGACTCCAGACGAAAAAGAAATAAAAAAAGAGGCCAAAAAAAAAGAGAGCCCGAAAAACAAAAATAAAATGAGAGAAAAAGATAGAAGGGGCAATGTTACTATCCTTTTACCATAATTGTGCTTCAGAGTAGCACCATGTTCTTCATATAGAGAGTCCCTTGAGTTATCACTTTCATATACTAATGGGAATTTTCATTATAGAACTTGGCTTGTATATTCCGATGATGGGCTTCCTCAAATGCCCGAGGTCTTCATGAGCAAGCAAGTTGGGCACCCACTTAGTTTTCAGTTTGAGCTTTCATACACTTATAGCTCTTAGTGCATCCGTTGCATGGCAATCCCTACTCCTCGCATTGACATCAATTGATGGGCATCTCCATAACCCATTGATTAGCCACGTCGATGTGAGACTTTCTCCTTTTTTGTCTTCTCCACACAACCTCCACCATCATACTCTATTCCACCTATAGTGCTATATCCATGGCCCACACTATGTGTTGCGTGAAAGTTTAAAAAGCTTGAGAACATTAAAAGTATGAAACAATTGCTTGGCTTGTCATCGGGGTTGTGCATGATGAAATACTTTGAGTGATGAAGATGGAGCATAGCCAAACTATATGATTTTGTGGGGATAACTTTCTTTGGCCATATTATTTTGAGAAGACATGATTGGTTTGTTAGTATGCTTGAAGTATTATTGTCTTAATGTCAAATGATAGACTATTGCTTTGAATCACTCGTGTCTTAATATTCATGCCATGATTAGATTATATGATCAAGATTATGCTAGGTAGCATTCCACATCAAAAATTATATTTTTTGCCATTTACCTACTCGAGGACGAGCAGGAATTAAGCTTGGGGATGTTGATACGTCTCTGTCATATCTGTAATTTTTGATTGTTTCATGCCAATATTCTACAACTTTCAAATAATTTTGGCAACTTTTTATACTATTTTCTGGGACTAACGTATTGATCCAGTGCCCAGTGTTAGTTCCTGTTTGTTGCATGTTTTTTGTTTTGCAGAATATCCATACCAAACGAAGTCCAAATGCGATAAAAACTTAAGGAGGTTTTTTTGGAATATATGTGATTTTGGGGAATTGAAGTCAACGCGAGACGATGCCCGAGGGGCCCACAAGCCCTGGAGGCGTGCCCCCTCCCTAGGGCGTGACCAGGAAGCTTGTGGCCACCAGTAAGTCGGTTGGTGCCCTTCTTTTGCTGCAAGAAAGCTAATATTTGGATAAAATCGTGTTAAAATTTCAGCCCAATCGGAGTTACGGATCTCCGGGAATTTAAGAAATGGTGAAAGGCCAGAATCTGGGAGCGCAGAAACAGAAGAAAACATAGAGAGGGATCCAATCTCGGAGGGGCTCCCGCCCCTCCACTGCCATGGAAGCCATGGATCAGAGAGGAAACCCTCCTCCCATCTAGGGGGAGGTTAAGGAAGAAGAAGAAGAAGAAGGAGGGGGGCTCTCTCTGCCTCTCTCCCGGTGGTGCCGGAACGCCGCCGGGGCCATCATCATGACAGCGATCTACACCAACAACTTCGCCGCTGTAATTGCCAACTCTCTCCCCCTCTATGAAGCGGTGTAACACCTCTTCTGCCCGCTATTACTTAAACATGGTGCTTAATGCTATATATTATTTCCCAATGATGTATGGCTATCCTATGATGTTTGAGTAGATCCGTTTCGTCGTATGGGTTGATTGATGATCATGATTGGTTTGAGTTGTATGTTTTATTATTGGTGCTGTCCTATGGTGCTCTCCGTGTCACGCAAGCTTGAGGGATCCCTGCTGTAGGGTTTGCAATATTTTCATGATTCACTTATGGTGGGTGGCGTGAGTGACAGAAGCACAGACCCGAGTAAGTAGGTTGTTTTCGTATGGGAGTAAAGAGGACTTGATACCTTATAATGCTATGGTTGAGTTTTACCTTGACGATCTTTAGTAATTGCGGATGCTTGCTAGAGTTCCAATCATAAGTGCATATGATCAAGTAGAGAACGTATGTTAGCTTATGCCTCTCCCTCATATAAAATTGCAATAGTGATTAACGGTCTAGTTATCGATTGCCTAGGGACAAATAACTTTCTTGTGACAAAAAGCTCTCTACTAAAACTAACTTAATTGTTTCTTTATCTAAACAGCCCCTAGCTTTTTTTACGTGTTCTTTATTATCTTGCGAACCTATCCTACTACACCTACAAAGTACTTCTAGTTTCGTACTTGTTCTAGGTAAAGCGAATGTTAGGCGTGCATAGAGTCGTATTGGTAGTCGATAGAACTTGAGGGAATATTTGCTCTACCTTTAGCTCTTCGGTGGGTTCGACACTCCTACTTATCGAGAAAGGCTACAATTGATCCCCTATACTTGTAGGTTATCAGTGCGGCAACTCCCACATTCCCTAGGTCGACCATGTCCTCTAAGGTTGTAAACCTTATATTAGAGCATGAGGCTCTGATACCAATTCAAAGGATCGATGTGGTCGACTAGAGGGGGTGAATAGGAGACTACAAATTTTAATCTTTCTTATCAATTTTAAAGATTAGCGGATAAATAGGGTTTACTAGATATGCAACTAGGTGAACACAACCTATATGACAAGCGAGCTTAGAGCCAAATATGCTAGGCAACTATCTAATTAGCAAGCCAACAAGCATACAAGACAAAGTAAAGTGCGGGAAAGAATTAACCACAACTGAGGCGAGGACGCGGATTTTATCCCGAAGTTCGCTCTTCCTTGGGGAAAGGTGATACGTCTCGAACGTATCTATAATTTATGAAGTATTCATGCTATTATTTTATCATTCTTGGATGTTTTACAATCATTTTATAGCAACTTTATATCATTTTTTGGGACTAACCTATTGACCCAGTGCCTAGTGCCAGTTGCTGTTTTTGCTTGTTTTTTACATCGCAGGAAATCAATACCAAACGGAGTCCGAACGCAACGAAACTCCATGGAGATTTTTTATGGACCAGAAGGAACCCAATGGGCCAGAGCTGCACCTAGGGGGTGCCCCGAGGGGGGCACAACCCACCATGGCGCGCCAGGCCCCCCTGGCGCACCCAGGTGGGTTGTGCCCACCTCGGTGGCCTCCCGCACCCCTTCTTTGCACTATAAATTCCCAAATATTCCAAAACCCATGGGGGTTAACCTAGATCAGAAGTTCCGCCGCCGCAAGGCTCTGTAGCCACCGAAAACGAATCTAGACCCGTTCCGGCACCCTGCCGGAGGGGGAATCATCTCCGGTGGCCATCTTCATCATCCCGACAGCCACCACAATGAGGAGGGAGTAGTCCACCCTCAGGGTTGAGGGTTTGTACCAATAGCTATGTGTTTAATCTCTCTCTCTCTCATGATTTCTATCATGGGCTTTGTTAATATAGTCGGATCATATGACGTTTCTACCCTCTATACTCTTGTTATGATGGATTGAATCTTTACCCTTTGAAGTTTTATCTTGTCGGATTGAATATTCAGAGATGAGAACACATGATATATATCTTGCAGTATGAATACTTGAGGTGACAATTGGGTATCTTATTGATTCACTTGATATATGTTATGGCATTCAACTCGCGGATTCTCGCGGTGATATTGGGGTAATCTATGCATAGGGGTTGATGCACGTTTTTCTCCGACGGAAACTTTGGGGTCTCTTTATGGTTCTTTGTGTGGATTGAGTATTATGAATATGAATTTGCTTTGGTGTTATCTTAGTACGAACTCTTGACTAGATCGAACGGAAAGAATAGATTGCGTTATTCTAGTACGAACTCTAGGATAGATTGATCGGAAATAATAGCTTTGAGGTGGCTTCGTACCCTACAAACAATTCCTATCTTTTGTTCTCTGCTAATAGGCACTCGGGAGTGATTCTTTCCTGCACTTTGAGGGGTAATCATATGATCCAACTATGTTAGCACTGTTGGGAGATTGCACTAGCGAAAGTACGGACCCTAGGCCTCATTTTTAAGCATTTCAATACCGTTTTTGTGCCCGTTTAATATTTTTTACCTTGCTGTTTTTATTTATTCAGGTTATAAAAATATATTTCTACCATCAATATTACACTTTATCATCATCTCTTCGCCGAACTAGTGCACCTATACAATTTGCCATTGTATTGGGTGTGTTGGGGACACAAGAGATTTCTTGTATTTGGTTGCAGGGTCGTTTGAGAGAGACCATCTTCATCCTACACCTCTCATGGATTGATAAACCTTAGGTCATCCACTTGAGGGAAAATTGCTACTGTCCTACAAAACTCTGCGCTTGGAGGCCCAACACGTGTCTACAAGAATAAAGTTGCGTAGTAGACAGCAAGATCTTTTCTGGCGCCGTTGCCGGGGAGGTTAGGAAAGCGGCACTCACACCCCATCAACGAAGCTCTTTTCTGGCGCCGTTTTCGGGGAGGTGAGTGCTTGAAGGTATATCTTTAGATCTTGCAATTGAATCTTTTAGTTTCTTGTTTTATCACTAGTTTGGTTTATAAAAGAAGACTACAAAAAATGGAATTGAGGTTGCATCATATTATTGATAGTCTTTATAATATCTTTCTTGAAAATGATGCATCGGAAAATTGTGCTCAATTGTTAGAAGAAGAGGTCAATAATATGTTTGGCACAAAATATTTGAATGATGAGCATGATTGCAATGTTGCTGGTATGAATTCTTTGAATATCCATAATGATAATGATATGCAAAGCCATAAGCTTGGGGATGTTATGTTTGATGAAGATGAGAAAATTTATTATGATGAATGCATGCCTCCTATTTATGATGATTATGGAGATGACATGTATGCCATATTGAATAAGGATAACCATGAAACTTGTCATCATGATTTTAATTTTCACTCTCATGATAGTTATTTTGTTGAGTTTGCTCCCACTACCATTGATGAGAAGAAATTTGCTTATGTGGAGAGTAATAAGTTTTCTTTGCTTTTGTGTCATTGAAGGAATGCTTTATGTGATGGTTATATTGTTGAATTTATTCATGATGCTACTGAAAATCATTATGAGAGAGGAACATATGCTTTTACATATTGCAATAATATCAAGTTTCCTCTCTATGTTTTGAAAGTTTTGAAGTTGCACTTGTTTTGCCTTCCTATGGTAGTTGATTATTGCTCCCATAAGTTGTTTTCTCACAAAATCCCTATGCATAGGAAGTGGGTTAGACTTAAATGTTCTAGTCATATGCTTCATGATGCTCTCTTTGTGTTTCAATTCTTATCTTTTATGTGAGCATCATTGAATCATCATACCTAGCTTAAAAGGCATTAAAGAAAAGCGCTTGTTGGGAGACAACCCAACACTTTTACCTACTGTTTTTGTGTTTTCACATGATTATTCTACTGTAGTAATCATTTTTTATTGCTTTTGTTTCAATAAAGTGCCAAGTAAAGCCTCTAGGATCATGTTGGGTGATAGTTGAGTTAATCTTGCTGAAAAACAGAAACTGTTGCGCTCACAAAAGTAAGTCTCATTTTTTAATAGAAGAGTGCTTTTGAGTTTATTATTTTTGCATAAGTTTAATATACAAATTTCTCACGTGGTCCAATTTGTTTCATAATTTTTGGAGTAGCAGAAGTATGGTTTGAGTACAGATTACTACAGACTGTTCTGTTTTTGACAGATTCTGTTTTCAATGCATAGTTTGCTTGGTTTCTAGTTTCTATGGCTTATATTTCTCAATATAAATTGTAGAAATGATATTCTAAAGTAGGCTTTGTGTGAGAACAATTATTAATCTTGTCTTTGGCAGTACCAAAAGTGGAATGGTTTGCTCTTTATCATACTAACCTATCTCACAAAGTTCCGTTAAGTTTTGTGTTATTGAAGTTTTCAAGTTTTGGGTGAGATGTTGATATGAGGAGAATAAGGAGTGACAATAACCTAAGCTTGGGGATTACCAAGGCACCCCAAGTTAATATCCAAGGAAGATCCAAGCAACTAAGCTTGGGGATGCCCCGGAAGGCATCCCCTCTTTCGTCTCCAACATTATCGGTAACCTCACTCGGAGCTATGTTTTCATTCGTCACATGATATGTGTTTTACTTGCAGCGTCATTTTATTCTGTTAGGATTTGCTTCCTGTTATTTAGAATAATGTTTTGCATCTTTTATTTCAATAAAAGTGGCATTGATAGCCTTTACCATGCTTATTTTACAAGTCTACATGTTGCTGTTTGAAAACAAAAAGTTTATTGGTGTTGCAAAAATTCCCGAGGAAAGTCAGAATGTGATAAAATGTTGAAACTTTTTGCATAATAAGCTCTGATAAATTTTCTACAGTGTGGTAGAATTTCATAAAGTTTGGAGTTGAATAAGTATTGATACTCTTGCATTCTTTAAAGACTGTACTGTTTTGGCAGATTGCTGTTATGTTTGCTTTGTTTGCATATGTTTGCTTGTTTAATGATTCTATTTGAGGATAGGAGTATTAAATATGCAGAGGAATTTAGTATGCAATTTTGAATAATAATTTTAGTGATTTTCTACAGTAGAGAATGATAAAGTTTTTGCATTGGTTTATACAAACTTATCTCACGAGTTCTTGTTGAGTTTTGTGTGGATGAAGCTTTTGAGATTTAGGAAAACCGTGATATGAGAAGAATTAAGGAGACACAAAAGCTCAAGCTTGGGGATTCCCAACGCATCCCAAGATAAATTTCAAGAAGTCTCAAGCATCTAAGCTTGGGGATGCCCCGGTAGGCATCCCACCTTTCTTCTTCAACAATTATCGGTTAGTATCGGTTGAGCCTAAGTTTTTGCTTCTTCACATGATGTGTGTTATTCTTGGTGTGTCATTTTATTTTGTTTTGCTTTTTTCTTGCTGTTTTTTCTTGCTCCCAAGCTATAAGTGTTGTCGCCCTCTATTGCATGACGTAAAACAGCAAGGTCTGGTGAACTAAGTGCACCCACCTTTTCCCTAGCAAGCAAGCATTTGGTGATAAAAAGTGCAAAGTAACGAACAGCAGGAAAATGTAAGCCACCGGCAGTGATGGCTGGCACTCTCCTCTCATCACCCACTGTCAAAGTGCGACAGAAATCTTCAAACTCAGCCGGCCTAGGCTCAGCCAAGCTCCCATCAGAAGGGATCATGCATATGTCACAAAATTTAGTAAGTGGTATCTGCTGGTTTTCGGCATATAAATCAAAGCTCACTTCATGGGGATTATTTCTAGGCAAGAATGTAAAGATTTGAACAAAGACATTTGTGAGGATTTGGTGTTGGTCACACTCATCTGTGATGAAGTTGGTGAGACCGGCATTGGCAATGAATTGCATGAACTCCTCATGAATTCCAGCTTCTTGCAGGAACAGGATGTGCGGCCATTCGCACGGCCGTACCTCTGCCAACCTTCGAAGGTGGAGATCATTGTCAGAAGACTCCCCAATAACACCCTTGGAGTTCTTCCTAGAGCCAAATTTCCTGAAGATATTCATGTCCGCATACAATTTTTTCTATGAACAAAAATCTGAATTTTTAGTTCACAAATATTTTCCAACAAAACTTCACAAAAACTAATAGCAACTACTCATAGGGATACATAGAGGCCATAGCAAGCATTCAAACTACTTAGAACACTAAGAATTCAACATGCAAGCACATCTACAACAGCACCAAGAGTAGCTATTTATTCAAAGTATAAGCCACTAAAACAAAATCTAATTGGAAAAGTGGTGGAGTCACATACCAAGCAACAAATCCCCGAAACAGTTTCATAAATGGAGCTTCGAGCAAAGAGATCGAAATCCGTGGGTTTGAGCTCAAGAACACGGGAGAGAGAGCAAGAGTGATTTTTTTCTGGAGGTAGGTGACAATGTGGGCTAAGAAGATAAGTGAGGGGCCCACGTGGGGACCACAACCCCCCACGGTGCGCCAGGGGGTGCTGGCGCGCCCTGGTGGGTTGTGCCCACCAGGTGCACCCCCCCCCTCTGGTATTATTTGCACCAAAAATTCTTAAATATTCAGGGAAAAATCATATAAAATTTTCAGGGCATTCTGAGAACTTTTATTTTTGGGTCATTTTTTATTGCACGGGAAATTCAGAAAACAGACAAAGCATGGCATTTTATTTTATTTAACTAATAAAAACATAGAATAAAAATGGGGACAGAAAGTAGTGCTTACTAAATTCATCAACTTCATATTGTTCAAAAATGATTCATTAATAAGGTTGATCAGGTCTTATTAACAACCACTTCCGATTAGCATGAAACCGAAAAACTTCCCTAAATCATTAAGTTACCTCAATGGGGATTTGCATCTCCCTAACAATAAGAATTTCATGTTTCTTTTTGACAGTAGGTAGAGGTATTTGAAAACTTCCAATAGTGATTGTCGGAGATTTTTCAATAACATTAATACCATTCACTTGGAATTTTTTCTTTGGAAAGTGCACCGTATGCTCATTACCATTGATATGAAAAGTGACCTTGCTTTTATTGCAATCAATAACAGCCCCTGCAGTATTCAAAGAAGGGTCTACCAAGGATAATCGACATGTTGTCGTCCTTGGGCATCTCAAGTATAACAAAGTCAGTCAAAATAGTAACATTAGCAACAACAACGGGCACATCCTCACAGATACCGGTAGGTATGGCAATTGACTTGTCAGCCATTTGCAAAGATATTTCAGTAGGTGTGAGTTTATTCAAGTCAAGTCTTTTATATAAAGAGAAAGGCATAACACTAACACCAGCTCCTAAATCACACAAAGCAGTTTTCACATAATTCTTTTTGATGGAGCAAGGTATAGTTGGTATTCCCGGATCTCCAAGTTTTTTAGGTACTCCATCTTTGAAAGTATAATTAGCAAGCATAGTGGAGATTTCAGCTTTCGGTATTTTTCTCTTATTAGTGATGACGTCTTTCATATACTTTGCATAAGGAGGCATTTTCAAGATATCAGTCAAGCGAGTACGCAAAAAGACTGGCCTCATCATTTCAGCAAAGCGTTCAAATTCTTCATCATCATTCTTTTTAGTTGACTTGGGTGGAAAAGGCATAGGTTTTTGAACCCACGGTTCTCTTTATTTACCGTGTTTCCTAGCCACAAAGTCTCTTTTATCATACCTTTTATTTTTAGGTTGTGGGTTATCAAGATCAATAGGTGGTTCTATCTCAACATCATTATCTGGTTCTATATCATTTGGTTGAGCATCTTCATGAACACCAGCATTATCTTTTTCATTATCACTAGGTGGATGTTCATTACCAGATTGAGTTTCAGCATCTGAGATAGAAGTTTCATTTCCTTTATCAGGAGGTTTTTCTATTTCAGGTTCACTAGAAGTATGCAAAGTCCTATCATTTTTCTTCTTCTTTTTCTTTTTAGAAGGACTAGGTGCACTAATGTTAGCTCTTTGTGAGTCTTGTATAATTGTTTTTGGGTGTCCCTCAGGATAAAGTGGTTCCTGAGTCATTTTACCTCCTCTAGTTGCAACTCTAACAGCAAAGTCATGCATATTATGATTCATTTCATCAAGTAATTCTCTTTGTGATTTAGCAACTTGTTCTAACTGAGTTTGAACCATAGAAGCATGTTTTCCAACACCTCTAACATCATTTGAGATTCTAAATAACAAGTCACTCAAGCGAGCAATCATATCAGAATTGTATTTCAATTGTTTCATAACATTTGCATTGAAGTGATCTTGTTTTCTAATGTAGTTTTCAACTCATAAAAGCATTGGCTAGGATGCATATTGTGAGGATTATCATTTTCATTGAACTTCATAAGAGAATTTACCTCTACCACCTTAGGCATTGGTGGTGTATTAAGCCCATGTATTTCTTCAACAGGAGGTAAATTTTTAACATCCTCAGCTTTAATACCTTTTTCCTTCATAGATTTATTTGCCTCTTGCATATCTTCAGCACTGAGATATAATATACCCCTCTTCTTCGGAGTGGGTTTAGCCGGTGGTTCAAGAATAGTCCAATCATCATAATTTTTTCAGTATGTTATTCAATAATTCTTCAGCTTGAGCAATAGTTCGTTCCCTAAAAACACAACCAGCACAACTATCTAGGAAGTCCCTAGAAGCATCGGTTAGTCCATTATAGAAGATATCAAGTATTTCATTTTTCTTAAGAGGATGATCAGGCAAAGCATTAAGTAACTGGCAAAGCCTCCCCCAAGCTTGTAGGAGACTCTCTTCTTTAGTTTGCACAAAGTTAAATATTTCCTGCAAGGCAGCTTGTTTCTTATGAGCAGGGAAATATTTTTCAGAGAAGTAATAAATCATATCCTGGGGACTACGCACACAACCAGGAGTAAGAGTATTGTACCAAGCTTTAGCATCACCCTTTAATGAGAAAGAAAATAATTTGAGAATAAAGTAATAGCGAGTTTTCTCATCATGAGTAAAAAGGCTGGCTATCTCATTCAACTTAGTAAGATGTGCCACAATAGTTTCAGTTTCATAACCATGGAAAGGATCAGATTCAACCAAAGTAATTAACTCTGGGTCGACAGAGAATTCATAATCCCTATCAGCAATATAGATAGGTGAAGTAGCAAACTTAGGATCACATTTCATTCTAGCATTCAGAGATTTTTCTTTATACTTGTATAGTAATTTCTCTAGATCATCTCTATCATTGCAAGCAAGAATATCTCTAGTGGTTTCTTCACTCATAACATAACCTTCCGGTACCTTAGGCAATTCATATCTAGGAAGGCTAGTTCTAGCAGGTGTTTTAGGAGTTTCAATTTCAAGCTCATCATCAGATTCAACAACATCATGTTCTATTACTCTAGCAATTTGTTCATCAAGAAAATCACCAAGTGGCACATCATCATTATCAAGCAAGGTACTAGCATCATCATAAGCATCATTCATAGTAGAAGTAGCATCATCAATAACTTGCGACATATTAGAATTCATAGCATGTGGTGGTGTTGCAAGTTTACTCATAACAGAAGGTGAATCTAAAGCAGAACTGGATGGCAGTTTCTTACCTCCCCTCGTGCTTGAGGGAAATATCTTAGGTTTAGGATCCTTCAGATTATTCATAGTGATAATATGATAATAATCCCAAGTGAATCAACAAATATAGCTATGCTCCCTGGCAACGGCACCAGAAAAAGGTCTTGATAACCCACAAGTATAGGGGATCGCAACATTTTTCGAGGGTAGAGTATTCAACTGAAATTTATAGATTCGACACAAGGGGAGCCAAAGAATATTCGAAGGTATTAGTAGCTGAGTTGTCAATTTAACCTGTCGGATCACGGGTTCTGGCAAAACCCTCAAGGTTCGAACACTAGGGTGCACGCGGAGATTTCCTCCCTACCGATCTACGCCCTAGCTCGCTAAGATCTCGCAGACGAACTCGACGAACTCGCAACACAAAGACACAAGATTTATACTGGTTCAGGCCACCGTTGTGGTGTAACACCCTACTCCAGTGTGGTGGTGGTGGATTGCCTCTTGGGCTGATGATGAACAATACAAGGGGAAGAACAGCCTCCTGAGATTGAGGTGTTCTTGTGCTCTACCGACTAGTGGGTGCAAGGATGGAGTGGATCCAGTCCAAGATGATCTGCCCTACTGTGGTCGCTAGTTCTACTTATATAGGCCCTGGTCCTCTCCCCAAATATTGAGCGGGAAGGGAGCCAACAACGGCCAATTTGAAAGGGGACAGCTAGTACAGCTTATCCTGACAAAAGCGGTCTTCGCCTGCGGAAAGCTCTGGTGATGATGCCGTCTTGGGCTCCATGATGACCTCCATCCTGCTGTCCCGCTGGTCTTGGTCTCATTGCACCGATATGGAAACCTTTGCCTGATGCCTCGGTACTCCGTGCCTGCACTTGCCCCCTTAGCACCGAAGAGGAAACAAGGACGCTACGTGCACTGGCGCCCGCCTGGCGCCCGCCTGGCGCCCGCCTGATCTTGATCGTCATGGCTCACGTCATGAGAGCCTCACGAGGTTTGCCACGCCTTGATGTCTCCGCTCCTCGCGAGGCAGCCTGGAAAGGCCGCTCCTAAGGAAGTCTCGCATCGTCCGCCTCGCGAGGCTTGGCCCCTCGCGAGGGTCTTGAATGCCTTGTTGATGAAGATGGGCCATACAGGCCTGCTCGCATAGCCACGCCGTGGGCCGCAGGCAGGCATGTCTGGGGACCCCCGTTCCCAGAAAGCCGACAGTAGCCCCCGGGCCCAAGGTGCGCTCGGGCTTGGCTTCGTGGCGAAGCCAAAGGTCAAGTGCAGAGCGCCGCGGGCCCCAAAAGCCTACGGCCTTGGTCGACGCGTGGCGGTTGATTGGACGTGGGCGCTTCCGCTTCCCCACGCTGCCTCGGCAACTGCTCGACTTGACAAGTCCCTGCGACATGCAAGGAAACTCATCATTACCTGTGATCGTGGGGGTGCTGGTTGGCCTTCTTCCACTATAAATGGGGAGGGGGCGGAGCCCCCATCGCCCATCTCTTCTTGGTTCACTCGCTTCTTCCTCCTTGTTCCACCGCTAGCAGCAATGGCGCCGTCGAAGAGGTTCTCTGCCGCAGAAAAGGGCAAAGCCCCTTGGGAGGGACCCGGCTCCCCGGCGCCCAAGCGAGGACGTGGCCGTCCCCGCAAGCATGCCGCGACCCCCGCCGTGTCTCCCGGCTATCGGGGTGGCGCTGCAGTGCGTGGCAAGAGTCGCCCTGGTCGTGGCAGTCCTGTCGACGAAAGGAGACGCGCCGTGGTTGCGCGGCCTCCCCGACCGCGGTTCCATGCGTCAGAGGTGCTGCCGGGTTCGTTCTCTGGTCGGAGGATCCGGACGGCAGCTGGCTCCAGCTCCCCCGCTTCTTTGCCGACGAGTTGCCGGCCTCCGGTCCAGGCGGGCTCTGGCTGTAGGCAGACGGCTGCTGCAGCCGGGCTTCTTGGGTCGCGGTCGAGGTCTCCGTCGCGGGCAACATAGCTCTGGCCCACGGTTGGCGGACGTTCGCCCGCGCATGCGGCCAGGGCAGGCGGTGCACCCTCCACTTCAAGTTTGACGGCGATGCGGCCCTCTACATGAGGGTGTTCGAGGAAGACAGTCGTCGCGCCGGATGCTGCCCGGAGGTGAACGACGGCGAGGAGGTGCTCGGCCTTGGCAATGGTCGGGATGAGGAGGAGGACGAACCCACCGGCCGCGCCTCGTCTGGCTATGGTGGCTCCTCCCTTGGCGACAGTTCCAGCAGCGGCGGCCTTGATCAGCCGCCACGCCATCGCGCCCGCTTCGAAGGTGGTAGTGGCTCGTCTTGTCGCCGCGCATCGGTGAAGCGTGAGGAGGGGTCCGACTAGACCCGGGACGTCGCCAGGCCCTGCCCTCGTCGACTGCTGCAGGGGCGAGCGCCGCTTTTGTCATGTTCCCCTTTTCCTTCCTGCATCGAAATGAAACCAGCATGGGCCCCGAGGGGCGTGTATCGAACCATAACTTATTAACCATTATGCTACGCTTGTTGTTTCAGTGCTGTGTGGCTATTTTGCGCAAAGATAACTTAGCCTGGTGCATTCGGGGCGCCCTCCTCCTTACGAGGCGTTTATATCGTCGTGTCCATCTTAACCTAGTGGTCTTCGATTGCTCAGGAACTGCAAAAAATTCGTTAGGGAGTTTGCCAGGAGATTTGTCGTTCACCCAAGCCTTGACCCGGCGCCTTGTATCGCGGTACCCAAGGGGCACGGATTAGAAGAGATGCGCCAGCTTTCGGGCTCGAACGAGGGTGGCTCGCGAGAAGGCAGAGAGAAGAAAAACGCTCACGAGGGCACCTGCCTAGCCCCCCTTGCGAGGTAGGCGAGAGAGAGAACATGAGCGAACCAGAGCCGGAAAATGTGGTAAGAGGCGAGGGAATCGAATCAGCAAGGAACATCAAAGGCAAACTTCGATTAAGGAAAAAGTGAGCCAACTACGGAAAGCAAATGAAAAACCGCGTCCGGCACCTAATCTAGTCTTCAAGTCTTCTCACCAGCGCGGAGCTAAGTGCTACCACTAGGCGTGGGAGGGAGCCCCAGGGCCTGAGGCCGGTGCTCTTGAGACTCCGGGGCGTGTACATCCCCACTCATTATTACGTGAGAGTGTCACGGGCAGCGATTCTTCACAGGCACCGGGCCTTCTTCACAGGCTCTGGGCCTTTCTTCACAGGCTCTGGGCCTTGCTTCATGGGTAGAACTTCCGGAGGTGATGGATGTTCCAGGCGTTCTGGATGGGTATCCCGTCCTGTGTCTCCAGGCGCGCGGCGCCAGGCCTGGAGACATGGACGACCCTGAACGGGCTCTCCCACATGGGTGAAAGCTTGTGCAGCCCTTCCCTGGAGAGGACCCGCCTCAGAATGAGGTCGCCCGCCTCGAGCGTCCTGGAGCGGAAGTTGCGGCAGTTGCATCGCCGTAGCGCCTGGTGGTACCTTGCCGCCCTTAGTGCAGCTTCGCAACGACGTTTCTCCCCCAGCACGAGGTCCATCCCCCACATGGCGTCCTGCTGTGTTTCATCGAACGCCAGGACCCATGCGGAGTGATGCTTAACCTCGTGAGGAAGGACTGCTTCAGCTCCGTAGACAAGGAAGAATGGGGTCTCGCCCGTTTGTTTGGTGGCGGTGGTGCGGATGGACCACAGCACGGACTGGAGCTCGTCGTGCCAGCCCCTGCCACAGGCCTCGAGCTTCTTCTTGAAGGTCCTGGTCTTGAGGCCCCTCAGGACCTCCACGTTGGCGCGTTCGGCCTGACCATTGCTCCTGGGGTGCGCCACCGAAGCGTAGCAGATCTGCGTTCCAAGGTTAGCACAGTTGGTTTTGAAAAGGTTACTAGTGAACTGTGAGCCATTATATATGATGATCCGGTTGGGGACCCCGAAGCGACTCACGAGGCCCTTGATGAACTTGACAGCAGAGCCAGCTGGGATGGTACGGACGGCTTCCACTTCCGCCCACTTGGTGAACTTGGTGATGGCGACGTAGAGGTAGCGGTAGCCCCCAGGCGCGCGAGGGAACGGGCCCAAGATGTCCAGCCCCCAGACCGCGAACGGCCACGTGAGCAGAATGGTCTGGAGGCCCTAAGCCAGCTGATGAATCTGCTTGGCGTGGAACTGGCAGGCTTCGCAGGACTTCATCAGCTCAGCTACGTCGTTGAGTGCAGTGGGCCAGTAGAACCCACTGCGGAATACTTCGCCGACAAGGGTCCGTGATGACGAGTGGTGCCCGCAGTCCCCCACCATGTATGTCAGTTAGCAGCTCCTTCCCCTGGTCCCTGGAAATGCAGCGCAGGGAAACGTCGTTTGGCCGCTTCCTGTACAACTCACCATCGTGGATGCAGTACGCCGTGGCTTGCTGAACCACACGCTCTGCATCCACCTCCTTCTCTGGCAGCGCCCCTTGCATCAGATATTCCTTGAATTCCTCGGTCTAGCATCCCTCCTGAGTCTCGAGTGCCAAGAGCAGGTGAGCTCCTGAGGTCGGGCCACAGGCCGGGGCTCCTGTGGCAGGAGGCTATGGGAGCTCCTCCTGAGGCTGAGCTGTGCTTGAAAGTGGTGGTGTCGCCGATGGCTTGAAGAGCCGTTCCTCAAAGACGCCGGGCTCCTGTGGCTGCCGCTTGGATGCCCTCCTGGCGATGTCGTCGGCTTCCTTGTTGGTGCCCTGGGGCACGTGCTGCAGCTCCAGGCCCAAGAACTTCTTTTCCATCTTGCGCACCTCTGCGAGGTATGCCTCCATATGCTCGTCATTTGGCTCGTATACCTGGTTGGAGAAGTTGACGAGGAGCTGCGAGTCGCCTCTAACGATAAGGCACTTCACCCCCAGAGCTGTCGCGGCCTTCAGGCCAGCTATGAGGCCTTCATATTCTGCGATGTTGTTGGAGACCTTCTTGCCCTGTTGAAAGCAGAGCTGCACGGCGTAGTAGAGCTTATCCTGAGTGGGCAAGATGAGTACGGCTCCAGCCCCTGTGCCCTGGTGCGCGAAGGCGCCATCGAAGTACATGACCCAACCGTCTGGTGCCTCACTTCCTGGCGAGGTGGACCGGTCTTCGCCTACTTCAAGTGTCGGGACGTCCGTCCATTCCGCCACAAAATCAGTGAGCGCGGCTCCCTTGATGACCCTGGTAGTGCTGAACTCTAATTGGAATGCTTGCAGCTCGATCTTCCACTTAGCGACCCTTTCCAGCAGAATTGGGGCTCCTGAGCACCCTCTCCAATGGGTAGGCTGAGACAACCTTGATGGGGTGCCCCTGGAAGTAGTGTCGCAGCTTGCGCGAGGCCACCAAGAGTGCGAGCAGGAGCTTATGAGGCATGGGATATCGTGCCCTCGCATCTCGCAACACGATGCTGACGAAATACACCGAGTGTTCGACGAGGGCTGGCGCGGTATTTGGGCTCGCGTCTTGCGGAAGTTGAGACGCCTCCTGAGGTGACGGGACTCCTGACGCCTGATTGTTTGTGGGAATTTTGGCGGCGGCGTCCTGTTGAGCTTGGTCTTCTGTCGGCGCTGCCACGACTCTTGCGGCGCCTTCCTGATCTTGCATTGCTTTAGTTGTAGCCCGGCGCAGCGCGCCCTTGGCTTGGTGCTCCTCCCGAACCGCCACCAGTGTTGCGCTGGGGAGTACGGGGTAGCGGTGAGGTAGAGTACTAGGGGCTCGAGGGGTCGTGGCGCTACCATCACCGGAAGGCTGGTCAAGTATCTCTTGAGGTCTTGAAAAGCTCGGTCGGCCTCCTGGGTCCACTCGAATGGGCCTTTCTTTGTCATCAGCTTGAAGAAGGGTAGGGCGCATTCCCCTAGCTTGGAGATGAAGCGTCCCAACGCAGTTACCCGACCAGCCAGCTTCTGCATCTCCCTAAGGGTCTGCGGCGGGTTCATGTCCTCGATGGCCTTGATCTTCTCTAGATTCGCCTCGAGCCCTCTGTGGGACACGAGGAAGCCCAGCAGCTTGCCGGAAGGGACGCCGAACACACACTTCTTCGGGTTAAGCCGCAAGTTCACTTGGCGCAGGCTCGTGAAGGTCTCTTCTAGGTCTTGAATCAAGGTCCTTGCCTCCCGAGACTTCACCACAATGTCGTCGACGTAGGCCTATGTGTTTCTCCCGAGCTGCCACCCCAAGGCGATGTGCATCAGTCGCTGAAAGGTTGCGCCCGCATTGCGCAATCCAAAGGGCATGCAGGTGTAGCAGTACACCCCACACGGGGGTCAGGAAGGCTGTCTTCTCCACATCTTCTACCGCCATCTTGATCTGGTGATATCCTGAGAACGCATCCAGGAAGCACAGCAGGTCGCACTCGCGGTGGAGTCGACGATCTGATCAATGCGTGGGAGTGGGAATGAATCTTGGGGGCAGGCTTTGTTAAGGTTGGTGAAGTCGACGCACATCCGTTCCTTCCCGCCTTTCTTCGGCACTAGGACGCGGTTTGCCAGCCACTTGGGATACTGAACCTCATGAATTGCACCCGCCGCCTCCAGCTTGCGGGTCTCTTGGACGATGAAGGCCTGCTTCTCAGTAGACGGCCGTCTCGCCCGCTGCTTCACGGGGCGTACATTGGGGCATACCCTTAAGTGATGCTGAATCACCTCTCTCGGGACTCCTACCAGCTGATTGGGCTCCCACGCGAATATATCCTTGTTTGCGCGCAAGAACTTCACCAATGCTTCCTCTAGACCTGGGTCGAGGCTGGCACCTATGGTAAAGGTGGCTCCTGAGGGCCCGTCCTTGTTGACTGGTACCTGCTTGGTTTCCGCCTTGTCTTGTGTGAACAACTGCTTCTTGTTGGTCGGTACGGCTCCCTTGGGCTCAGAGGTGCCCGCGTCGGCAGGCTGCACCGCCGCAGCAGTTTAGAGGGCGAGCTTGAGCACCGCCAGGGCCTCCTTGGCGTCCCCTTTGACAGTGAGGACGCCTTTGCTCCCAGGCATCTTCATGAGGTTGTAGGCCGGATGAGTCGCTGCCATGAGCTGGGCCAGAGCCGGGTACCCGAGAATGGCGTTGTACGGGAGACCGATGCGGGCGATGTCGAAGTCGACCAGCTCGGTGCGGTAGTTGTCGCGCGTGCCGAAGGTGACGAGAAGGCGGATCTGTCCCAAAGAGCGGGCAGTGCCACCACCAACTCCTGAGAAAGGCCTGCTGAGGCTGAGCCGCTCGAATGGCACGTGAAGAAGGTTGAAGGCCTCCACGGAGAGCAAGTTGAGGCCGGCACCGCCGTCGATGAGGGTCTTGGTAATAGCCACGTTGCAGATGGTGGGCGTGCGGAGCATTGGGAGCATGCCCGAGCCGGCGGTGGAGTCGGGGTGGTCCTCTGAGCCGAAGGTGAGGCCGGCCTCCGGTGCAGCCCAACCCGGCGGAGCCCCCGGGCGCTTGGAAGCGGCACCAATCTGGCAGAGGAGCGGCTTGACGTGGCAATCTGAAGGCAGTGCTTGAGAGCCGCCCAGCAGGGCCGTGACTGTGTGGTGCGCCGGTACCGCGTGGCGAGCAGTGAAGAGGTCGCGGAGTTCCCCCCAGGATGCCACCGTGAATCAAGGGAGGTTGAGCAGCCAGGCGCGTGGCTCGCCAGCGAGGGCCATGGGGAGCAAGTTGGCCATGACCTTGTCGTCGCCCCCGGCCTCGAGGACGGCCTCCTCGTATGCCAACAGGAAAGCTGACGGGTCTGCTGCGCCGTCGTAGCGCGGCGGCATCTCCGGCCTAAACTTGGGTGGCCATCACACCTGCCGCAGGGCGGGGGCCAGGGCTCGGAGCCCCCTAGCCCCATCGTCAGCACCGGCCGTTGGAGCCGGTGGCGGGGCGCCAGCCATGAGGGCGAAGTGCGGTGGTGGTGGAGCGTAGGCTGGTGGAGAGGAGCTACGGCGCACCCCTACCTGGTGTGCCAAATGTCGGATCACGGGTTTCGGCAAAACCCTCAAGGTTCGAACACTGGGGTGCGCGCGGAGATTTCCTCCCTACCGATCTACGCCCTAGCTCGCTAAGATCTCACAGACGAACTCGACGAACTCGCAACACACAGACACAAGATTTATACTGGTTCGGGCCACGGTTGTGGTGTAACACCCTACTCCAGTGTGGTGGTGGTGGATTGCCTCTTGGGATGATGATGAACAGTACAAGGGGAAGAACAGCCTCCTAAGATTGAGGTGTTCATGTGCTCTACCGACTAGTGGGTGCAAGGATGGAGTGGATCCAGTCCAAGATGATCTGCCCTACTGTGGTGGCTAGTTCTACTTATATAGGCCCTGGTCCTCTCCCCAAATATTGAGCGGGAAGGGAGCCAACAACGGCCAATTTGAAAGGGGACAGCTAGTACAGCTTATCCTGACAAAAGCGGTCTTCGCCTGTGGAAAGCTCTGGTGATGAAGCCGTCTTGGGCTCCATGATGACCTCCATCCAGCCGTCCTGCAGGTCTTGGTCTCATTGCACCGATATGGAAACCTTTGCCTGATGCCTGCGCTTGCCCCCTTAGCACCGAAGAGGAAACAAGGATGCTGCGTGCACTGGCGCCCGCCTGAACTTGATCGTCATGGTTCACGTCACGAGAGCCTCACGAGGTTTTCCCCGCCTTGATGTCTCTGATCCTTGCGAGGCAGCCTGGAAAGGTCGCTCCTGAGGAAGGCTCGCTTCGTCCGCCTCGCGAGGGTCTTGAATGCCATGTTGATGAAGATGGGTCGTACAGGCCTGCTCGCATAGCCACGCCGTGGGCCGCAGGCAGGCAAGTCTGGGGACCCACGTTCCCAGGACACCGACACAACCACACCTGGAGATTAATTATCTGCAGCAAGTAATCAATAGCGCATTAATATGATAGTTTTTATAGTAGTGACAGCAGCAACGGTAACAATAGCAGTGATAGCAGTAATTTTGTAGCAAGTGTAACAGTGATGATAGCAGTAGTAACTTAGCAGAAACAATGTAGGATAAATTCGTAGGCATTGGATCGGTGACTTGTTGGATGATATTCATCATGTGACAGTTATTACCCTAGGGCGATACGACACTAGCTCCAGTTCATCGATATAATGTAGGCATGTATTCCGTAAATAGTCATACGTGCTTTATTAAAAGAACTTGCATGCCATCTTTTGTCCTACCCTCCCGTGGCAGCGGGGTCCATATTGGAAACTAAGGGATATTAAGGCCTCCTTTTAATAGAGAACCGGAGCAAAGCATTAACACATAGTGAATACATGAACTCCTCAAACTCCGGTCATCACCGGGAGTGGGCCCGGTTGTTGTCACTCCTGTGTTGCCGGATCATAACATGTAGTAGGTGACTATAACTTGCAAGATGGGATCTAAAACATGGATATAAGGATGAATTCATAAACGGTTCAGATCTGAGTTCATGGCACCTGGGCCCAAAGTGTCTAGCATTAAGCATAGCAAAGTCATAGCAACATCAATCTGAGAACATAGTGGATACTAGGGATCAAACCCTAACAAAACTAACTCGATTACATGATGAATATCATCCAACTCCTCACCGACCAGCGAGCCTACGAAGGAATTACTCACTCCCGGTGGGGACCATCATGGAATTGGCGATGGAGATTGGTTGGTGATGACGAAGAACGAAGATCCCCCTCCCCCGAGCCCCAAACGGACTCCAGATCTGCCCTCCCAAGGAAGAACAGGGCTTGGCGGCGGCTCCGTCTCGCGGATCACGATAATTCTTTCTCCCTGATTTTTTATGGAATAATGTGAATTTATAGTATCATGGGGGTCGTCAGCGGGGCCACCAGGTGGGTACAACCCACCTGGGCGCGCCAGGAGAGGGGGTGCGCCCTGGTGGGTTGTGCCCAACCAGGGGCCCCTCTCTGGTGGTTGTTGGCTCCAAAAATCCTTATTTATTCCATAAAAAATCCTCACAAAGTTTCGTTCCATTCCGAGAACTTTTATTTCTGCACAAAAACAACACCATGGTAGTTCTGCTGAAAACATCGTCAGTCCGGGGTTAGTTTCATTCAAATCATGCAAATTAGAGTCCAAAACAAGAGGAAAAGCATGAGAAAAAGTAGATACATTGGAAACGTATCACTCATCCCAACTTATGCGGGAACCATTGCTTCCATCATCCTTTCCTCACATGGGACAATGGTCTAATAATGATGATCATCACACTTTTATTTACTTACAGCTCAAGAATTACAATTCGATGCAAGAACAAAATATAACTCTCTATGAATGTCTCCGGCGGTGTACCGGGATGTGCAATGATCAAGAGTGATATGTATAAAAAATATGAACGGTGGCCTAGCCACAAATACTATGCCAACTACAAGATCGTGCAAAGCAATATGACAATGATGAAGTGTGTCATAATAAATGGAAAAGTGGAAGTTGCAAGGCAATATATCTCGGATTGGCTATGAAAATGCCATAATAGGTAGGTATGGTGGCTGTTTTGAGGAAGGGTATGGTGGGTGTAATGCACCGGCGAAAATCATGCAGTACTAAAGAGGCTAGCAATGGTGGAAGGGTGAGAGTGCGTATAATCCATGGACTCAACATTAGTCATAAGAACTCACATACTTATTGCAAAAATTTATTAGTCATCAAAACAAAGTACTACACGCATCCTCCTAGGGGGATAGATTGGTAGGAAAAGACCATCGCTCATCCCCGACCGCCACTCATAAGGAAGACAATCAAAAAATAAATCTTTCTCTGACTTCATCACATAACGGTTCAGCATACGTGCATGCTACGGGAATCACAAACTTTAACACAAGTATTTCTACCAATCCACAATTACTAACTAGCATGACTCTAATATCACCATCACTACTAGGGAAATGCCTATACACAGGAGCTTAGTAGTAGCGCTTTTTATATGAAACCGCTGCTACTACTTATCAGTACCGCTTGCACATGGTAAGCGTTGCTACTATGCACATACCAGTAGCGCTGTGTTCATAAAAGACGCTACTACTACAATTGCCAGACTGTTGCTGGCAGGCCAGGCATAGTAGTAGCGCTTTTATGTAGGAAGCGCTACTGCTATTGAACGTAGCAGTAGCGCTTTTACATAAAAGCGCTACTACTACGGGCTCCTTATCCACACCCACGGCCCGCGCTCGACCTCTCACTCCCCCTCACACACTCTCACTCGCACACCTCCGCCGCGCGCCGTCGCTGCCATCCACCCCCGCGCGCCGCCGTCCCCCGCGCCGGTCTTCTCCCGCCGACCGCCCTCACCCGCGCCAGCTCTCCTCCCCCACCGGCCACCCTCGCCCACGCC
>NC_057811.1:147387181-147396657 GCF_018294505.1 Triticum aestivum
GCTGGTCGTCCTCCACCGAGAGTTACTCCTCCTCCCTCTAGGTTAATTAACTTAGGTGAATTTAGTTCATTAGGTTAACTAATTAGTTGAACTAAGTGAACTAGCGAGGTTAATTTGGTTTAGTAATTAGGTTAATTAGATGTTTTTTAGATGTTTGTTTAACTAATTTGGACGACGAAAGTCTCCAGGGGGAGTGCGACTGGTGCAACGACGACCGAGGTCTATGCGACAAGCCTCACCTGGACGAAGGTCGGCGCTTAAGCTCCAGGATACATTCGATGTTGAAATGGTACGCAACGATGACAAGTGTTTTTTTCGTAATTAAGCACGACTTCTACTACTTCAATGTGTAATTTTCATCTTTGACAATTCGACTAGCTTATCCCATGCCATGCAAGATGCTATGTCTTAGAGAGGATGGATTTTGAAGATCATGAAAGTATGGAAACAAAGAAAATTTGCCTAAGGACCCATCATGGTATGGATTTTGAAATAAATCTATACAATTCTGAGAGCGTATCCCATTTTGGTTGCCCGAATTGGGAAGCACTTTGCAAGATGTATGATTTTCATGAGGGTATGCTTGTTACCATGGATCTTGGTGATCCTGATATCGCCCAAGACAATATGGACATTTGAGTCCTTGTTGATACGCATCCAATTCTACCGCTATGTGAGTTTCTCAAACATAGTTATTAAGTAATTTATATTTTTTATTTCAAAATAGTTGACAACTTAGTTCCAATGATAGCTTATTTTCATTCTTCAAAGAATGTGCGGAAGATGGTAGACATAACCTACTACACCGATGGCTCAGAATTAAATTATCAGGAGAAAAATCATCTGATCTCATTTATTACTGATCTTGAGAATTACAATATCTATTATCAAACTCCTCCACATTATGGTCAATACATGCCACTAGTGCACGTGTTGAACTACGGTAACATCCGTGGAAATGTCATGGTAAGATTTTTTACTATTATGACATCCGTGCATCTTTTGCATAAATTCTTCTAAAACTCAACTACATTGCTAACTACGAAGTCATTACTATGTTTTCCAACAGAAAATCCCGAAGGATTGTGTGCCTCATCTGATGTTTTGGAAAGGTCACCTTGATGTTTTGAACTTACGGCCAGGTCATCCTACGAATCACTCATGTCCATACCAGATTTCTAAAACCAATGAAGATTGGACACAATGTATGGTCAATCGTAGGGAGCTACTTGGAAGCAACATTATGCGAAGGGCAAGAATTGGAGACAGTATAATCTCCATTCTCCATAATGGAGAGTCAGGGCCTATCTTGTTTTATGCTATTTTACCTTAGAGAGGGTATTTAGGTCCTAGCTAATACTCATGATCATGTGCTAAGAACAATTAAGTAGGATTGGTTAGATGACTATGATGATGAGTATGACTTGTTATTATGATAACGAGTAGAAGTTGTATGATCGATGATGATGAGTAGGACTTGTTATTATGATACCAATTGTCGGCGAGAACGACACCTATGGGATCACGTGGATCCCTAATACGGTTCGGCAGGGAAGAGGGGTAGAGAAAAGAGCGGATCTAATGGTCAACACGACGGATCTTTACCCATGTTCGGGCCGCTGAGGAGCGTAAAACCCTAGTCTTGCTTGATTGTGTATTCTGTGTTCTTGAGCTTCGGCTAGCTGCTCGCATGCAAGCTGGGCCGAGAGGTTCAAAAGTTCGAATCCTCCCCTTGTACGCCGTGGCAAACAGGAGGTGTAAAGTAGCTACAGTATCTATGTTTATCCCCGGCGTCTTAGGACAAACGCCATAAATGCGCTGCTTACGTGCCCTCTAGCTTTATCGGGGACAGGAACAGAGCCCGTCCCGTCCGTCGCCGCCCCGCTCCATCTTGACACGAGTCCATGCCGACAAGGCAGCATGTAGTGCCAAGTTGGCTTGCCATCTGCTGCGCTGGAGAGGTGGCAGGGTCTTCAAGAAGATCTGCATGCCACCACGCAGGCGCTTGCCAGGCTGGCAGGCCGGCCACTGTGCTGGGGGCGGCGACGGGGTGGCAGAGTCTTGCCGCGGTCTTGCCGATGTCCCCGGCAAGGATCTTGTCGGGGCCTCGCGAACGTCCCTAACAAGGACCATGCCGGGTACTGTGTCTTCTAGCCTTCACAAAGATCTACGCGCCACCGCGTGCACGCCTTTGGGCCTTGGCCTTAACGTTGTCGATGGTGTCCGAGCCCTCAACCTCAAGGGTGTCTTTGTGAGTGATTTGCAAATTGTCCCGGCAAGGACCTTGCCGGGGTCTCGCAAGTCGTCCCGGCAAGGATCTTATCGGGGGTCTAGCTCGTCCTCTGTCCTTGATCGCCCCCTTCAGGCCTCGCCGCAGGGGTGGCTGCGACTGCCCGTGCACAAGTATGGGGTGCTAAAGGGACCAAACTTCAGTACACCGATAGGAGCCCCTGGGCCTGGGCCATACATGGGTGTGAAGCGTCGTTGGGCTAGGCCCAAGCAGTGCGCGGGCACGCGTGGCAGGGAATAACTGCTATGACCTTCTCGTTTGTTGTGCTTGCAGCGGCCCGTGAATAGCCTTTATTCATGGGATGGTAATCATCGCTCCACGCTTCCCACTATGCCCTCCTTTTTCGCCACGTACGGCGCATGCATGGCGTGGGGTAGGTGGCGGACGCGCGGGATATGGGAAGGCATGCCATGGCACATACCCATGCGCCTTTGATTGGCGTGGGGAGGGCGGTCGACGATCTCGCTCGTTGTCAATGGCTTTAATGAGCCGAACCCGAAAGGGCCCTTCAAGGAAGGCATAGCGCCAGCCACCAGCCCTTCCTGCCTGGCTATAAAAGGGGAGTCAGGAGGAGGAAATAGGGGCATCCCCTTGCGTCTCCTCTTCTTCTCCATCCTCCATCTGCCATCATGCTGAGGGGGCACGGTCGCGGTCGTCCCTCTGCGGAGGCGACTAGATCTTCCTCTCGCCAGAGAGCTGCGGCGGTCAAGGAAGAGCCAAGCTCCCAAGGCGGAGGTGCTGGACGGGGTAGCGGTCGGCGAGGTGGTCGAGGCGGAAGAGGACGTGGAAGTGGGGCACCTGCGGCGCCGCCGTATCCTCCCGCTTCATCAAGCGGCCATGTCGGTGACACGGCGCTGGAGTTCATCTTGCAGCTGTGTGAGCCACCACGTAGCCGTCTTCACCTTCCCGAGGCGTTCGCGAGGGTGCTGGAGGTTGACCAGCCATCGAGGTTGAGGCTTCACATGAAGGGATGTTGCAATGGCGACATGTGGGCGAACGTAAAGTTCCCCGTCCCTCATGTAATGCTTCTTCATCGTGGTTGGAAAACCTTCGCATGTGCCCACTGCCTAATGAAGGGGCACGTCCTCCACTTCAAATTAGTGGAGGCTGACCTACTCTCCATCAAGGTTTTTGGGCGCTCGGGAATCCGGCTAGGGTGCTGTGCGAAGAGCCCGACCAATGACAAGAGCTCCTCCTCGAGCGATAGCGACGAGGAGGGAGACCGGTGGGTAGGACGACGGGGACGGGTCCGACTAGACGTCGGACGCACCTCCCTGGGCGACGCCAGCAGCACCATCATCTGCACCTGGTCTTCTCCCCGGCAGAGCGATATGCCAGGGGGTGGTTCTTGGTGGTGGCTTCTCAAGCCAGCTCCTTGAACTTCTTGGGGCTGCCGCTTCTAGCGGCCGGCGCTGGAAGGACGGAGAAGACGAAGAAGGCAGGTGGCGGGGCGTCAAGTCGGAGTACGATGGCATCGACGCCTTCATCGCGTATTGTCGGCCCGCTGCCTCATCTTTCGGCTTCTCTCCCGGCACCGTCATCACCAGCCTTCTTCTGGACGGCTGTCGGGGTGTTCTCTTGTTGTCTTCTACCGCGTGTACCTCGCCTAGGCACTCCTTTTGCCCTCCCGCTATCTTGATCTGCTTCATGAGGAGAGGGACAAGAAAGGGATTACAGGCATCTTATCTTTTTTTAGATCTTAAGCCTGCGCGCACTTGTCGAATTTAAACTTTGTAACGCCTTGCTCATGCTTATATTCCGTATGAATTGTACTTGTTAATCAATGTATTAATGAAGGAAAAGGGGTTTTTCTAGGTTCTTTTGTGTGTGAGCGAGGCTCGGACCAAGGAGCGAGTCCTTGTTATGTTTTAATAAACAACGTCACCCGGCAACAAGCCTTGCCATCTTCCCGCTTGATACCATGACTACGCTCACGCCCTTGGCGGAGGTACAGACAAAGTAGGATTAGGCCCTTCGCCCATTCCCCTTCCATCGCAACTACAACCCAATTCCAGCCCAAAAAATGGTTTGGTGCATAGGAAGGAGGGAGCACTGTGGCATGGGACCGAGTGAAGTTTCATACGTTCAAGCTTCATAAGGAAGTACACAGCGGGGGAAGGAAAAGGACTTATCTGAATCTGCTGCCCCCCGGCAGCCTTGTCTTGCCGGGGTCGGGGTGTCAGTTCATCTCCTTTCCTTCAAAAAGTTCCGCTGAAGCGCCCGTGCAGCCTGCGAACCAAAGAGGACTGGAAGGGACAAAAAGACACGCACACTCGACCTCTATGCTAGGGGTTAGTTGCCGCTAAGCACTATCAACCCTACCAGAGAGAAGCTCAACCTAACTTGCATGCTAATCCTTAGGGCGCCAGCGCTTCATTCATTCATCTATTGCTCAGGGTCTGTGCCTGGCTTTGTACAAAGGGTCACATGCCTTGCCAGCAAGGCTTGTACAAAAGGTGGTTTGCCGGGGGGCTCGGCAACCGCGCCTTACGGGTAAAACTTACGAAGATGTTCGATGTTCCAGGAGTTGCTTACTGGGATACTATCTTCGGTCTCTAGGTGGACTACGCCGGGCCTGGTGACTCGTATTACCCAATAAGGGCCTTCCCACTTTGGCGTCAACTTGTTGGAATTCTTGGCCGACTGAACGCGCCAAAGAACAAGGTCGCCTTCCTCAAAGCTTCGGGCATGAACCGTGCGGCTAAGGTAGCGGCGCAAGGCTTGCTGGTAGCGTGCAGCTCGCACAGCAGCTTGAAGACGATCTTCCTCAAGAAGTGTAGCGTCATCTTGCCGCAACTGCTCTTGCTCAAGCTCATCATAAGCGAGCACTCGAGGTGACCCATATGTGAGTTCCGTGGGGAGAACTGCTTCTGCCCCGTATACGAGGGAGAAGGGCGTCTGGCCGGTGGCTCGATTTCCCATTGTTCTGATTGACCAAAGAACCACCGGCAACTCGTCAATCCAGCGTCTTCCGCACTTGTGTAGCCTGTCAAAAGTCCCCGTCCTGAGGCCCCGCAACACTTCCGCATTTGCCCTTTCTGCCTGGCCATTGCTTCGTGGATGTGCAACAGAAGCAAAACATATCTTTCTGCCGAGGGCTTGGCGTATTGCATGAAGGTGCGGCTTGTGAGCTGCGTGTCGTTGTCGGTGATGACTTTGTTTGGCACACCAAAACGGAATACCAGTCCTTTGAAGAACTTGACGGCTGATTGTGCTGTCACCTTTCTCACTGCTTCCACTTCTGGCCACTTTGTGAACTTGTCGATTGCATATATCGGCCAAAACATACAGTTCAGCAACATCCCTAACCTTGTTCATGGACAGCTCTTCACGCATCTTACGGTTGCGCACGTTCTAATGGAACGCGCTGATGACAGCGGCAGGATGAACATCTGGAATGTTGTACTGCACAAGGCTGAATCTCTGTATGTACTTGCGCAGGGATTCGCCATCCTTCTGGGGAAGGAGATGCAAATCACTTGCCTGGCCAGGAGCTTCATAGCCTCCGGTAAAGGCGCCAACAAACTCGTGGCATAGGTCCGACCAATAGGAGATGGAATCTACTGGCAGGTGCATCAACCACGACCTGATGTTGGGTTTGAGCACCAACGGGAAGTAGTTGGCGAGCACCTTGCCGTCCCGAGGCCCGGCAGCTTGCATCGCGATGGTGTATACGCTCAGGAACTCGGACGGATGGGTCTTGCCGTCATACTTCTCCGGGACTTTAGGTTTGAACATGCGGGTAGTGGTCCACTTGAACTACCACAGCTCACGGGTAAAAGCTGGACAACCTACCTTGTAAGGCAGGTCACCAGAATCCCCCGGCACAGGCTTGTACGTAGTGGGCCCTGCACTCCTATCAGATTGATGGCGTGCTTCCCGTCGCTGCTCGATGGTAGTTCGAGCGTCCTCTTTAACCCGCTCCCGAAGAACTTGACGCTGGTCGCGACGAGCTCGTGGATCAGACGAAGTCGTGGATCCATCATCACGGGTGTCGATCCGCCGAGCTGGCGACCGTGGCTGTCGTGGCGGAGGGTAGTGCACCGTGGTTGCGGCGCCTCCGGCCCTTCCGCTGTCGGCACGCGCTGGCTCGGTGGACCGATGCCGCGAGGGGCCTGCCTCCTGACATTGATCCTTATTGGCGTAGCCAATAAGGCTCTGGATAGCAGACCTCCACTCCTCTTGCTTCTCTGCAGCAGGAGGGAAGTCGAGGAGTAGCTGCACTCGCGCTAATGCTTCCGCTGGCGTAGGTGGCAGCGACAAGCGCGAGGAACGGGAGGTGCTCGGACTTCTAACCATGTTAGAAGGAGCGCCTTCACGGTTCCGCGAATGTGCGCCATCTTGACCAGCATCTTGGCGTGCATGCCGGCCCTGTGCATCTCGAGAACGACGCAGAGGGCTCTTCCCGTAGCGGCGCCCGGGGTCACCAACGTCGCGGCGCTGTTCGTTGCGCACAACCTGGGTGGACCGCGGCGCGGGTGTCGGCAGGGTTGTCTTGGAAGTTGCCGCACCGCCCGTAGGCAGAAGGCTCCGCCCTTGGAGGTCCCCGCACCGCCCGTGGGTGGCACAGCTTCGTTCTTGGACGCGGCGGCGTGCGGCTCGTCTTCTTGGGCACGAACGACGCTGCTCGCCTGGCTTCAGTTGCCAGAGTGTCGTGGATGCTCGCGAGCCACGCCTCCGCCACCATCCGCGTCTACCCCGTCGCCCGTCCGCGCTGGCACGGGCGGATCAGCTCCAGACGAACCGATCACCGTGGTCCCCTTCTTCTTGGGAGCCATGGTGATCGAGCAAACGACGCGCTAACCGCTAGATCGGGTTTGCAGAACTCTTCTTCCCCTACCTGGGGCGCCAAAGATGTCGGTGAGAACGAGAACGACACCTATGGGCTCACGTGGATCCCTTCTACGGTTCGGCAGGGAAGAGGGGTAGAGCAAAGAGCGGATCTAATGGTCAACGCGACGGATTTTTACCCAGGTTCGGGCCGCTAAGGAGCGTAAAACCCTAGTCCTGCTTGATTGTGTATTCTATGTTCTTGAGCTTTGGCTAGCTGCCCGCATGCAAGCTGGGCCGAGAGGTTCAAAAGTTCGGATCCTCCTCCAGTACGTCGTGGGCCTCCTTTATATGTCCAAGGGCTGCCATAGTGGCAAACAAGAGGTGTAAAGTAGCTACAGTATCTATGTTTATCCCTGGCGTCTTAGGACAAACGCCATAAATGCGCTGCTTACGTGCCCTCTAGCTTTATCCAGGACGGGAATAGAGCCCGTCCCGTCCGTCACCGCCCCGCTCCGTCTTGACACGCGTCCATGCCGACGAGGCAGCATGCAGTGCCAAGTTGGCTGGCCATCTGCTGCGCTAGAGAGGTGGCAGGGTCTTCAAGAAGATCCACATGCCACCACACAGGCGCTTACCAGGCTGGCAGGCCAGCACTGTGCTGGAGCGGCGACGGGGTTGCAGAGTCTTGCCGCAGTCTTGCCGATGTCCCCGGCAAGGATCTTGCCGGGGCCTCGTGAACGTCCCCAGCAAGGACCTTGCCGGGTACTGTGTCTTCTGGCCTTCACAAAGATCTGCACGCCACCGCGCGCGCGCCCCTGGGCCTTGGACTCAACGTTGTCGATGGTGTCAGAGCCCTCAACCTCAAGGGTGCCTTTGTGAGTGATCTGCAAATTGTCCCGGCAAGGATCTTGCCGGGGTCTCGCAAGCCGTCCCGGCAAGGATCTTGTCAGGGGTCCAGCTCGTCCTCTGTCCTTGATCGCCCCCTTCAGGCCTCACCGTGGGGGTGGCTGCGACTGCCCGTGCACAAGTATGGAGTGCTAAAGGGCCCAAACTTTAGTACACCGACACCAATGATGAGTTATTTATTATTATGATCGATGATGCATGATGCTAAGTTGTTATATGAGCATGATGAGATATTATATATATATATATATATATATATATATATATATATATATATATCAGTAGGTGAAATGAACATGGATTAGATTTGAGTGGAGGCAACATGTGGTGCACATCAAAAGTACTACTAATCCAAACTAGATCAAGTTTGGATTAGTAGTACTTTCGACATGCACCACATGTTGCCTCCACTTGAATCTACTCCACGTTCATTTCACCCACTGTTATATATAATAACTAATCATGGTCATAAAATCATATGATCAAAGTATTATATATAAAACCACAACGAAAATAAGCTATATTTTCAAAAATACAGGAAATGTTAGTAGCAGCGCTTTTCAGAAGAAACGCTACTGCTACTTACTACTGTTAGTAGCGCTTCCCCGACAAAAGCGCTACTGCTAACTAGGTATAGCAGTAGCGCTCCCTTTCCAGCACTACTGCTACAAGTTAGTTATAGCGCCTTAGTGGTAGCGCTTGTACAAGCGCAATTGCTAGCTATAAAACAAGCGCTACTACTAGGGTTTTCCCTAGTATTGCATCTTTATATCTCGAAACAAATGCAAGGAATCAAACTTCTCATCTATTCAATGCTCTTTATATGAAAGTTTTTATTATATCCCTCTTGGATACCCATCATATTAGGACTAAATTCATAACCTAAGAAAATTACCATGTTGTTTAAAGACTCTCAAAATAATATAAGTGAAGCATGATTGTTCAACAATTTCTCTAAAATAAAGCCACCACCATGCTCAAAAAAGATATAAGTGAAGCACTAGAGCAAACTGCCTAGCTCAAAAGATATAAGTGAAGCACATAGAGTATTCTAATAAATTCACGATTCATGCATGTCCCTCTCAAAAGGTGTGTAAAGCGAGGATGATTGTAGCAAACTAAAAAGCAAAGACTCACATCATACAAGACGCTCCAAGCAAAACACATATCGCATAGTGAATAAAAATATAGCCTCAAGTAAATCTATCGATGGATAAAAGACGAAAGAGGGGATGCCATCTGGGGCATCCCCAAGCTTAGATGCTTGGTTGTCCTTGAATATTACCTTGGGGTGCCTTGGGCATCCCCAAGCTTAGGCTCTTGCCACTCCTTATTGCATAGTCCATCAAATCTCTAGCAAAAACTTCAAAACTTCAAAACACAAAACTCAACAGAAAACTCATGAGATTCGTTAGTATTAAAAAAATCACCGCTTTAGGTACTCTTGTGAACTCATTATTTATTTATATTGGTGTAATATCTACTGTATTCCAACTTCTCCATGGTT
>NC_057811.1:147396988-147408697 GCF_018294505.1 Triticum aestivum
AATAAGCAAACAAGACATAGAAAATAGAATCTGTCAAAAACAGAACAGTCCGTAGTAATCTGAAAACTTCGTATACTTATGTACCTCCAAAAATTATGAAACATTAGGACAACAGAGGCAATTCATGTATCAATCTTGTGTATAAAAATCAAAATTTGATCACGCTTCTGTAAATTTTAAAAATTCTGGCAATGAGAGCAAAAGTTTCTGTTTTTCATCAAGATCAAATCAATGAAAAAACACCAAAACACGAATTAAAACACCAAAACACAATGACTACAGAGGTAATAATGTGTATTTATTCAAGAACAGTAGCAAAAACAAAAAACACAAAAAATAAAATTGGGTGCCTCCCAACAAGCGCTATTGCTTAACGCCCCTAGCTAGGCATAAAACATAGATCTAGGTATTGTCATCTTTGGTATTCTTGTCCATAGATGTGTTGTTGTCGGAAGGTTTTGCAAAGATAACTTGGAACACATTATCCATAGAAATTTTGGCATCATTAAGCTGCCCATCTACGTATGCACTACTGCGGGATGCAACTAACGTGACACTACGATCAGAGACCCTTCGACGAAACTGTGTGCGATGCAATAATCGCAAACGGTGGTGTTAAATAACCATAAAAAAGATGCAAACTGTTTGCGATGGCGGGCACATCAAACACGATTCAGATTTTAGTTGCGTGGGCGATGCTGGGCATACGGTTGATCCATACGAACTGTTTGCGCTTAGACAGAACAACAGAAACTGGCAGCCATATCAATGTGTGTGCGATATACGGCATATAGTTCGCTTCGATGAACTGTTTGCGGTGATCGAGGTGAACACAAACGATTCGGTGTAACAAGATGTGTGTGATATCCGGTAAGCAGGTCGGTAATTAGAATTGTGAATTGTGTGCTCGTCAGGGCACACAGTTCAACTAACCAACCTGTGGGCGATAATGTAGAAGATCTCTGTCGAATACGTATTACTAACCATCTGCGATGAGATTGACAGGATAAACAGAGATAACAAATTAACATGAGCGAACGGAAATAGAGATATGTATAGTCTGCTTAATTTAGTCCTTCTTCTTTTTGTTGGATGACCCTGCGACATCATCTTGGCGAGGACACTTCTTGCCACTGACGGTTGGCTTTTATCGTCGCCGCCATCGTCATCGTTGTTGTTGTCGTCATCGTCCTCCTCCTTGTTCGACCATTCCTCCCCATCATCATTGTCGTCCTCTTCTTCGTCCTCCGACGGCTCCTCGTCCGTGTGCTTGTTGTTCCATTCTGTTTAATCTGATGATCACATTTTCCTTTCCATTGTTTGGGTTAACCTTTCTTGTGATCTATATGAGCTAAGCAATAATATTCTCCTGCTTATGTAAACACCTCGGTGTACAATTCTGTCAGTAAGACCATATTGCTTTTGTAGATGACATTCTGATAACCGCCGATGGACGAGAACTTTGCCTATTGGTCCGCCTCGTTCAACGAGCAGGAAAATGGTTCTCTTCATCCCTCGCCCTTCGTACCGACATAACTGATAGGCTACACTCTGACATGTCCTGCTATCATGACCGTGCAAGATGTCAACGCCCTTCCTACTTTTAACCACATGGTGGGCCCATAACCCACAGTTCCACAGGATCGAAACCTGACTCTCCTATACACCCCCTGTTTCCACAGTTATTCCTCGCGCGTGGCCTCGTATGTAATTCCCGAGCCACCTTCCGAGAGATCATCAATTCTGGTATCATACGCAATACTTATTTTCGTTGCCCTGGAACCCTTTTACCTTCTGATTAGGCATCAAACAATTGCCTATCCGTTTTAAACTTATCATGGTACCTTCTTACTTTGCTCTCGATATCTTCTTAAGTTTCAATTCGAGAGATACTTATGTTTCTTCCCCTAAGTTAACCGTCTAATGCTCAATCTTGTTAGAATCCGTCCTTATAGAGTTTTTCCCCTCTTACCCTTTCGTAAGTACAGTGAAAATCCTGAAGGAAGGGCAACAACTTCATCATGATGGTCTGAAGCGGAGAAATGAAGACATCAACATAATGGATCGACCTCTTCGAGAAGAGGAAACAAGACCGAGAAGATTCGTTAGAATTTCATAACCAGATCTTTCCCCTTACTCCACCTCTTAAAATCTCGGGACGAGATTTCTTGTAGTGAAGGAGAATTGTGACGCCCGGATAATTGAGCTACAGTAATTCCCCACTAATGATGCCACGTCACCAGGATTACTGTTGTCGATCTCGCGATGGTTCAAAAATGATTCAAATTCAAATTTAAAATAAAAGTCAAACGGTAAAAGTTTCAAACTTTAAAACTAAAATGTTCGCATTGTTGAATAATTTCCCTGATCATTTATCATGTTGAAACCAACCTTATTTGACCCACCAATTAACCCCTAGGAATTTATAAAGTGATCCAATGGCAAAGAAAATAGCCATTTCAAAATAAGAAAATATTTATACAATTCCAATTGACCTCAAACTTGGTATGTCATCCCAAAATATTGTGAAGTATTTAAGTGACAAGTTTCATGATGAATAAAATTCAATTGGTATTTTAAGGAAGTGCAAAACTGTGGTGAATAAAAGAAATCAGAGAATTAATAGAAGCAGAAAAATAAACAAATGGGGGGATACCTAACTACTGTACACCTAAAGCCAAAAGGGCCAGTAGCTAGCCCAGCCCACCTCTAGTCTCCTTCAACCTCCTGTTCATCCCCATCGCGCTGGAGGCAGAGCGCTCGTTCAAGTCGCCGATGCACACGCGTCTTCCATCCCGCCGTTCCCTCCTTGGTTAACACGTCGCCAGCGCATCCCCCTCGAAACCCTAGCGCCATTCCCCCCTTTCCCCTGCGCCGCTTTCTTCCACCTCGCCCACAGTCGAACCACGTTGCCATGGCCGACCTCATCCTCGTGGCCACTGCCCTCCCGCCGCCTGAGACTGCGCCGGGAGCACTGCCTCTGTCGTCTTCGTCGACTACGTGGACGCATTCGAGCTCCGGACCCCTGCCTCACGCGGATCGACGCCCTCGGCCACCATGGATCGATGCCGCCGTCCGTCTGCTCCAAGTCTCCCCTTAGGCCATCTTTGTACCTCTACAAGGCCCCTGTGAACTCCTCTCCCAAATCCCACTTGCCCCGGTCTCGATCCGTTGTCGTATGCGGTTGCCTTGAAGTCACCATGGCCGCACATCCGCCATGCCCTGCCCCATGACCTCCTCGCTCGCACCGGCCATGCCCCCGGGCTCCCCTGCCCGCACTTCGGTCGCCCCCCTGCCCGCTATACCGCGCGCCGGCGGCGCCCTGCCGCGCCTTGTGCGTGCGCCCGCGCCCGCCTGTGTTGCGCCGCCTGTTGCCTTGGGCGCCCTGACGCCCGCGCCCAGGCACCCCATGCAGCCGCTTGCGCGCCCGCTGCCCTGCTGTTGCCGCGCTACTGCTGTTGCTTGCACCGCTCGCCTCGCTCGCAACGCCTCTCGCCGCCGCTGCCCCGCGTCCTGCTGCTGCCGTGCGCACGCCCCGCCGTGGCCTTGCCACCGCCCCTGGACAGCGCCCTGGCCGCCTCGTGCGTGCCCTGGGTTTGCACCTCACCCCGCGCTCGTCGCCGCGCAGCGCTGCTGCTGCCGCTGCTACAGTGAACTGAACTTCACTATAGCGCTGGCTAGCTCTGCTACAAAAACGCTGATTAGCCCTCTGTGTAGCTGCAAAACAATAGCAAAACAAATTTTATTTTGGGAAATATTTATATTGGCGTGTAGTACACTTGACAGGGTTCAATTCCTTCCATTGGACCAAATCCAAAAATCGCCTAGATTAATTCCTATGAAAATGACAAAAGTCTATGTTCTGTTAACAGCTAAGACTAAAAACAGAGTTATTGTGGTAGCTACTTTAGAGCAGTAAATAAACAGGATGCATGGTTATAACAGAGATGCAATTGATACCATCTTGTACATCACAGAAAATTGATCAAGTTTGGTATAAGCCACTAACCCATAGGATGAATAGAACACTAGCTATAGCCTTTGCAAAACAACTAAGTGATGTTTAAAACTGAGGACTTGGCCAATTTTCAGAGATTCGAGAAAATGTTCGAAAGCTTCGGAAAATCGTAGAAATTCATCCGTAACTCGGATGAAAATACTTTGTACATGAAAGTTGCTCAGAACCATGAGACGGATCCGGATACGCAGCCCATTCGCCCGCCACCCATCCCTAGCATAGTGAACATGCAACTTTTCCACTCCGGTTCATCTGTCCAAAAACGCGAAACACCCGGGATACTTTCCCGGATGTTTCCCCCCTTCGCCGGTATCACCTCCTACTGCGTTAGGGCACACCTAGCACCGCTCATTGTCATGTCATGCATCGGCATGCATATGTTTGCATTGTATTTATTGTTTTCCCCCTCTTCTCTCGCTAGACACCGAGACCGACGCCGCTGCTACCCAGTACGACTACGGTGTTGACGACCCCTCCTTCTTGGCTGAGCTTCCAGGCAAGCCCCCCCCTGATCACCAGATATCGCCTATTCTTCTCTCTACTGCTTGCATTAGAGTAGTGTAGCATGTTACTGCTTTCCGTTAATCCTATTCTGATGCATAGCCTGTCTTTGTTACTACTGTTGTTACCTTTACCTGCAATCCTAAATGCTTAGTATAGGATGCTATTATTCCATCAGTGGCCCTACATTCTTGTCCATCTTCCATGCTATACTACCGGGCCGTAATCACTCGGGAGGTGATCACGGGTATATACTTGTATACATTACATGATACATGTGGTGACTAAAGTTGGGTCGGCTCGTAGAGTACCCGCAAGTGATTCTGATGTGGGGGCTGAAAGGACAGGTGGCTCCATCCCGGTAGAGGTGGGCCTGGGTTCCTGAGCGTGTTGGGTAATGTGGTGCACCCCTGCAGGGAAGTTTATCTATTCGAATAGCCGTGATCCTCGGTAACAGGACGACCCGGAGTTGTACCTTGACCTTATGACAACTAGAACCGGATACTTAATAAAACACACCCTTCCAAGTGCCAGATATAACCCGGTGATCGCTCTCACACAGGGCGACGAGGGGAGGATCGCCGAGTAGGATTATGCTATTCGATGCTACTTGGTGAACTTACCATATACTCTCTTCTACATGTTGCAAGATGGAGGCTGCTGATACGTCTCCAACGTATCTATAATTTATGAAGTATTCATGCTATTATACTATCTGTTTTGGATGTTTATGGGCTTTATTAAACACTTTTATATTATTTTTGGGACTAACCTATTAACCCAGAGCCCAGTGCCAGTTTCTGTTTTTTCCCTTGTTTCAGTGTTTCGCAGAAAAGGAATATCAAACGGAGTCCAAACAGAATGAAACCTTTGGGAGCGTGATTTTTGGAACGAACGTGAACCAGGAGACTTGGAGTTGAAGTCAAGGAAGCTTCGAGGTGGCCACGAGGCAGGGAGGCGCGCCTGCCCCCTGGGTGCGCCACCACCCTCGTGGGCCCCTCGTGGCTCCCCTGACCGACTTCTTTCGCCTATATATATCCATATACCCTAAAAACATCGGGGAGCGGAATAGATCGGGAGTTCCGCCGCCGCAAGCCTCTGTAGCCACCAAAAACCAATCGGGATCCTGTTCCGGCACCCTACCGGAGGGGGGATCCCTCACCGGTGGCCATCTTCATCATCCCGGCGCTCTCCATGACGAGGAGGGAGTAGTTCACCCTCGGGGCTGAGGGTATGTACCAGTAGCTATGTGTTTGATCTCTCTCTCTCTCTCTCTCTCTCTCTCTCTCTCTCTCTCGTGTTCTTGAGGTGGTACGATCTTGATGTATCACGAGCTTTGCTATTATAGTTGGATCTTATGATGTTTCTCCCCCTCTACTCTCTTGTAATGGATTGAGTTTTCCCTTTGAAGTGATCTTATCGGATTAAGTCTTTAAGGATTTGAGAACACTTTATGTATGTCTTGCATGTGCTTATCTTTGGTGACAATGGGATATTCACGTGATCTACTTGATGTATGTTTTGGTGATCAACTTGCGGGTTCCGTAACATTGTGAACTTATGCATAGGGGTTGGCACACGTTTTCGTCTTGACTCTCCGGTAGAAACTTTGGGGCACTCTTTGAAGTACTTTGTGTTGGTTTGAATAGATGAATCTGAGATTGTGTGATGCGTATCGTATAATCATACCCACGGATACTTGAGGTGACATTGGAGTATCTAGGTGACATTAGGGTTTTGGTTGATATGTGTCTTAAGGTGTTATTCTAGTACGAACTCTTGAATAGATCGATCCGAAAGAATAACTTTGAGGTGGTTTCGTACCCTACAATAATCTCTTCGTTTGTTCTCCGCTACTAGTGACTTTGGAGTGACTCTTTGTTGCATGTTGAGGGATAGTTATATGATCCAATTATGTTATTATTGTTGAGAGAACTTGCACTAGTGAAAGTATGAACCCTAGGCCTTGTTTCCTAGCATTGCAATACCGTTTGTGCTCACTTTTATCATTAGTTACCTTGCTGTTTTTATATTTTCAGATTACAAAAACCTATATCTACCATCCATATTGCACTTGTATCACCATCTCTTCGCCGAACTAGTGCACCTATACAATTTACCATTGTATTGGGTGTGTTGGGGACACAAGAGACTCTTTGTTATTTGGTTGCAGGGTTGCTTGGGAGAGACCATCTTCATCCTACGCCTCTCACGGATTGATAAACCTTAGGTCATCCACTTGAGGGAAATTTGCTACTGTCCTGCAAACCTCTGCACTTGGAGGCCCAACAATGTCTACAAGAAGAAGGTTGTGTAGTAGACATCAGCTGCCAGAAGCGTAGTCTTCGACAGGACTAGCTCTCCCCCTCTTATTCTGGCATTCTGCAGTTCATTCCACCGATATTGCCCCTTTACACAGATACCCATGCATATGTAGTGTAGATCCTTCCTTGCGAGTACTTTGGATGAGTACTCACGGTTGTTTTTCTCCCTATTTTCCTCCTTTCCTTTCCTTTCCTCTCGGTTGTCGCAACCAGATGCTGGAGCCCAGGAGCCAGACGCCACCGTCGACGACAACTCCTACTACACCGGAGGTGCCTACTACTACGTGCAGGCTGCTGACGACGACCAGGAGTGGATTAGGAGGATCCCAGGCAGGAGGCCTGCGCCTCTTTCAATCTGTATCACAGTTTGTGCTAGCCTTCTTAAGGCAAACTTGTTTAACTTATGTCTGTACTCAGATATTGTTGCTTCCGCTGACTCGTCCACGATCAAGCACTTGTATTCGAGCCCTTGAGGCCCCTGGCTTGTATTATGATGCTTGTATGACTTATTTTATTTTTAGAGTTGTGTTGTGATATCTTCCCGTGAGTCCCTGATCTTGATCGTACACGTTTGCGTGTATGATTAGTGTATGATTGAATCGGGGGCATCACAGCAACCTCGGCGCGGACCGCATCAACCTGCCGCCCTTCGTCGACGTGCCGCCGCGGGCGAAACAGAACTGGGGTTACTACCCCAAGCAACCGTCGCAGGAGGTGCTCAACCTGTGCGAGCGGGTGTTGATGATGAAGGAGCGGGAAGGGCTCACCTGCACCGACCTCATCACCGCCTTCATCAGGCGACGAGTGTTGCCGCTGCAGCAGCGCAGCCACCTCATCGATCAGATGACCGGGCTCCAGAACGCCAACCGCATGTCGAACTTGCGGCTGGCAGCGGACCAAGTCGCCCGCCGGGTCAACGACATCTCCAGGGCCAACCTGCGGGACGACTGGGAGTTCGGGAAACCCCCATACAGCCAGATGAACCCGGCACCCGTGGTGAGTCCCTGGTCTTCATACTTTGCTGCTTCTCATCTTCTTATTCGTCCATACGCGACGCGGAAGGTGCTTCTGAACGCCATCCGGCATCCTTACAACTGGGCGCCGACGCAGGTGGCGCGGGCTGTCTCAAAGGAACCCGCGGCCCGCGGCGGAGGGGAGGAGGCGTCCGCCGACGTCGGTGCAGGGCGCCGTGCGGGTAAGTTTGTCCTCTGTATTTGTTGAGTTGCCGGGCGCGAGGCGGCATTGGAGGTTCTGACGCGAGTTGTCGATGTAGGGGCGCTGGGTGGAGGAGGCGGCAGCGCGACTGGAGCCGGGTTGTCCCGGGGGGTGCCAGCGGCGAGCCGGCCGCATGGGAAGGACAATGTCGCGCCGCGGGCTCCGGCCGGGAAGCGCGTGGCGAACCCGGCCGACGGCGCGAAACCTCCCGCCAAGAGGAGGCGAGGCGCTCCGCAGGAGAGGTCGGCGAGGCTTGCCGTTCCGGTGGTGCCCGGGTAAGTCCCTTGTTGTTGGATTTGAGCAGCCGAGCGGCTCTGCTTGGTTCTCGTATGTTTACTTCTTCGTGCTTCAGGTCGCCAATTTCGCCGGCGCTGGCAGCGGCGGACGGGGCGCTGTGTTCCGGAGGACCCAGACTAGCGCCGGCGAGGAGGGGGAGGAGGCGGCTAATCCGGACCTCGGCCTGGACCCGGCCGATGCCAAAGTCCAAGCCTGGTGGGACCGGAACAGGGCTGTGGCGGAGCTGGAGGCGGCGTCGACCCAGGCCTGGGTCAATGCCGCGACGACGTGGGCGCGTGCCGGCGAGGAGCCGAAGTGGCCGGAGATGCCGGCAGGGACGGTTCCGGTGGCGACAGTCTTTGTGCCGGCGTCGGAGGGGGGACGCGGCCGAGGTGGCCGCGCGGACGTGATGGACTTCGACCAGGAGGTCGTGGTAGTTGGGGATGACACCCCGCCGCGGACCGACGTGGTCGAGCGGGTGGGGACCGGCGGAGGTGGCGCTGACGCCGTGTTGGCGGAGGCGCCGCGGACGGCGCTGGAGGAGACGCCCCAGGCGTCGACGAGTGTGGCGCCGCCGCAGGTCATTTCGGCCACCGCGCCGGAGACGGCACCGGAAGGAACACCGGAGAAGGCGCCGGAGAAGGCGCTGGAGGAGGCGCCGGCCGCAGAAGAAGCGGTCAGCAGAAAGCACGCCCTGGTGCTTAGGCCAGGGGGTCGCCGGGCCGTCGGTTCGCAGCCGGCTCGGGGCAGGACCAGCGATGTCTTCTTCGAGCCCCTGACCCAGGAGGAGTCGGTGATGGCCGCCGTGAGCCGACGCCTACGGGGGAAGTCGGACCGGATCCAGGCCTTCGCCCAGGCCGAGGTGGAGCAGACGCGGGAGCTGGAGCGCGTCGTGTTCGTAAGTTCTCCCTTGCCTTCTATTTTTCTCTTTCATTGCTTCTTCTGTGTGGGGGCGCGCCAGCGCACCCACTGGGTCTAGCCCCCTAGATTCGGGCCAACTGCGTAGCAGCTGGGTCGAATCTTAAATCATTGTCTTGTGTTGATCGTTGCTCCTTGCAACAACTGGACTCCTACCGGGTCAGCATCTTCAACCGGCTTCTGGACAAGCATCGGCAGCTCAAGGAGTAGTTCACCGCCAAGAAGGAGGAGCTCCGCATCACCGCAGGTATTTTTCGTGCGTGCTCTTTTTAGTGGGGGCGCGCTAGCGCAACCACTGGGTGTAGCCCCCGAGATTCGAGCCAACTGCGTAGCAGTTGGGTCGAATCTTAAAGTGGTGTTTGGTTTATGAATCTTTTTTCCGCAGCCGAGGTGCTGTCTTGGAGGACCCGGCTGATTCGAGCCGGCTTCCACTACGACCGGCTCGTTGCCGACGCCGGCCGGCTTGAGGCCGAGGAGGCAAAGGCAAGGGTGGAGGCGACGGGAGCCCGGCAGGCGCTTGATGACATCGGCCGGCTGCAGGAGCGGCTGACGGACGACAAGCGCCGTCTTGAGGCCGAGGTGGAGCGCATCAAGGTGGAAGCCGCCAAGTTTGGGGAGGCACAGCGGGCCCTTGCTGAGGCCGATCAGCAGCGCGGCAAGCTCGCTGACGACAAGGGCCAGCTTCAGGCTGAGGTGGAGCGTCGGATGGTGCTAGTGGTCGCAGCGGAGGAGACCCGTCAGGGGGAAACCCAACGCCGCGAGGAGGCCGAGAAGGCGGCCGAGAGCAAGGACGCCGAGCTGAAGACGGCCCTTGCCAAGGTCGTCTACTTGGAAAAAACACTCCAGGAGCATGACCACACCATCGCCCGGGAGCGGCGCGGTACGTTGCTCGAAGCACAGCACGTGGAAGAGTCCTTCTCCAGTAAGTGCTTTCCTTGGGTTCTGTCAGGCTGGGATCCCGGCTTCTTGTCCTTGGTGATTTTCTTCTGACTTGCTTTACTTCTCGACAGGGGCCTTCCCGAAGACGCGCCCGCTGGTGGAGGAAGCCGTCCGCTTTCAGCATGACCCGCAGGGAGTTGTCGGCTCCAGAACCGACCCGCAGGTGGCTTGGACCTTCCGGGAGATCATGACCGCCGTCGAGGCTTGTCTCGAGTCTTGAGCGAGCAGATGGGGTGGCTCTCTGAGGCCGGGACAGCGATGACGGTGGCCCTGTGGTCGGGCTGCGTTGCACCGAGTAGCTTCTCGCGTCTAGCGCGGTGGTTGGAGGCGGGACTGGACTGGCTCCACGAGTGGCGCATTTCTGCCGCTTGTGACGGTGCCGAGATGGCGCTCCGGTTTGTGATGTCTTGGCATCCGGACCTGTCGCTGGAGGCGTTGATGGGCCAGCGAGATGACTCGGAGAACCAGCTGCGGGCGGAGGCCGGACGAATCGCTGCCCGGGCCAGCTACATTGTCGGGTTTGCTTTTCACGACGAGTTCTAGCCGGAGCGGGCAGAAGCTCGCGAAGTCGTGCCCGCTGACGACTACGGCCTGCTTCTGCATGACCCAAAGGGCAGCTTCGAGGAGACGGGCATCTATGGTGATGAAGATGCCAAGGAGGAAGGCACCGGCACTTTGGCAAACCCGGAGGCCACCGAGGGGGGGCCAGCAGCTCCGCTACGCGGAGCTAGAGACGCCTGAGGCTGCCCTATTTGACTTAGTAAAAATCTCTGTTAGGTAGCAGGTCCACCCACACACTGGGGGTGCTTGGGTGTAATGAACTCTGGCCTTGGGTGTAACATCCCAAATTTTCAATTTGGAATGTTATACATAGATCATCATTGCATATCATGTTTTGTTGCATTTTGACAAATCCTCGATAAATCCTAAGCAACTCAAGGACCCTCTGAGAGAGTTGGGGATTTTCCCGAATTTTTCAAATTAATTTTCCAACGAGGATTTTGGTTTTAATTATTTTTCTCTCTGGAAAAATATTTCATTTTAAATAAACGAGAGGAGAAAATATGACTTCTCCAAAACAATTGAAATACTGGAGGAAAAATGTTAAAATCATTTATTGGCATTTATTTGGATTTTATTTGCAATTTTTATTGCATTAAAAATATTGCATGTTTTCAAAATATTTATTTTTGATTTTAAAAATGTTCACCCTATTCTAGATTTTCTAGCTAGACGGGGAAAATTTATTTCATATTTTTCTGATTTTTATTTATTTTTCTAGGCAATATTTTCCGCGGAACTTATTTAAAAAAAATGCCCGCGCGCCGACTGGGCCAAAGGCCCAGCCGACGGCCCGCCCGCGCCCTCTCCTCTTCCCGCACGGGATCGCCGCCCGAGTCCGGCCGCCGCACGATGCCCGCCGGCCGACCCCTTCCCCAAGCCGCCGCCGCCCCCCACCCCTCCTTAAATACCCCCCCTCTCTTTCTCTCCTCACCCCGAGCCGCCGCCGCCGACATC